>NW_006950205.1:0-3318 GCF_000164805.1 Carlito syrichta | reverse complement strand
CCATGGTAGTGCTCGCCTGTAGTCCCAGCTACTTGGAGGGCTAACGTGGAAGGATCGTCTGAGCCCAGCAGGTCGAGGCTGCGGTGGCCATGAGCATGCCATTGCACTTCAGCCTGGGTGACAGAGTAAGGCTCCAACAAAAACAACAACAAAATAGAAATTGAAGTGTCCCAAGGAAATCGTTCTAGAATGTCACAGGCATGTGATGTCAACTACTACTAAGTCTCACAATTTATCATGGGATATATCTATTACATATTCTGCAGTAGCAGGAGAAGGGATAATAGAGTATTACCTGGAGAAGGGATAATAGAGTATTACCTATCATTTAAAAAAAATGCTGGTGTAAATTTAAAGTACACTAAAAGTAACAAACCTCAAAACTTCATAATCTATTCCTATTCCAGTCACAGAAGAATTAATCCAGTGTCTTGATTTGTTTGTAAATTCTTTAGGTAACTACCACCAAAATAGTGTTAGATTCACTTTTTGTAACTAGTAAACCTCTACACATATTTCTTTTTTTTTTTCCCCAGAGGTGAGAAAGCAGGAGTTTATTAAGAAGACCAAAAAAGCTCCCAAGTGGGAGGGGACCTAAAAAAGGGTTGCCCACTACACATATTTCAAGAGGAGAAAGGTATTAAATGCAATAATAGGTTCCTCAAAAGTCAAAGATATTTTTAAAACATGAATGGTTTGTTGAAGTTGGATGAAAACTTAAAATACAGGTATATTTTTAACTTTAAAGTATCTTAATTTTTTTTAGAATTTTAAATCCTAAAGACTTGAAGGAAGAACAAATATAAACAAGTCTCAAATGTAACAAAAAAACTTGACAACAGATAATGAAGTGTTTTCCTTTACCTATTTTCTTTTTCTTCAATGAACTCATGGTCACTGAGTTCTGGGTATTGCACAACATTGACACGGACAGGATGCGCACTCTGAAGAAGCCTTCGCACGTCCTGTACCCTTAAATCTTCACTCCATATTAATGACATAACCTCATGATTCATGTCATTCATGCCATCATCTTCCTCCTCAGTTTCTGTTCCTGAAGGAACATCTGATGAGAGCACCTGAGTAACAGACTTTACTGTAATAATAATTTACAAGCAATCAACATGTACTTACTGAAGATGAGGAAATATAGGCTGATGTGCCATGTCTATACCAGTACAAAGAAAATACATATTCTACAGCAGGGCTAGGGTGGTCCCAATGTATACTGGCATGTTAACCTACAAATCTTTTGTAAAAGTACTATATTGCCTACATGGAAACATTCATTATTGAACTGAGGGAAAAAGTCTAAATTTAGAGCAAGAGTCAAGAGGCTGAATATACTGAAAGAAACATTCAGAATAAATTATAAAAATCAAACTACATCCTAATCATTTAAAAAAATGAAACAGTACGGCATGGTGGCTCACACCAGTAACCCCAGTACTTTGGGAGGCAGAGGCAAGAGGACTGCCTGAGCCCAGGGGTTTGAGACCAGCCTGGGGAACTTGGCGAGACCTTGTCTTTACAACAAATCAAGAAAAATTAGCCTGGCATGGTGGCGCACAACTGTAGTTCCAGCTACTTGGGAGGCTAAAGCGGAAGGATCGCGTGAACCCAGCAGATCGAAGCTGCTGTTGCTGTGAGCATGCCACTGCACTCCAGCCTGGATGACAAAGTGAGACTCTGACTCAAAATAAAATAAAATTAAAATTAAATAAAAATAAGAAACAAATTACTACAAGTAGAATATGAACACCACTCACTATCATTAAAGAATGGATGCCACTTTAAGTATTAATAAATAAATATTAATAGAAGCAACAGGAAAAAAATCTGAAAGGATATACAGCAAGGGTTGGGGAAGTCAGGCAGTCAAATACTATCTTACTTCATTCCTTTAAACAGAATGAACCATGGGTGGTTTTCACTTTTTTTTCTAGGTATGTTACAAATAAATATGACAGAAGCAAAAGTATGAATTGTAGCAAAACAAGTGAGAAGGTAAATTCTTTGTCATCCTATCCCCATGAACTCAGCACTCACTTTAAAATGGGGCTTCTCAGTTCAAATCATTCAATCTCTCTCAAAAAGAGTTTTACACTCTTTTAACAAAAGATTAACTTCTAGTTGTAATGTTAAAGTTTTCCAAAATTTAATGTGAAAGCGCCAAGGTTAGCCTGAAAAAAAAAAGTAACAGCGGATATGACCAAATGATTACTCTGAGTTCATAAAAAGTCATCTTGTTTCCTATAGAACATCTAATTTTTTTAAAAAAAACTATATTCTAATGGGTGAGTTAGCTAATTAAATACAGACTCAAATAACTGACAAACTGAATTGAGACGGGTCTAGTTAAAAATGTAGCCTTGGCCGGGCTTGGTGGCTCAGCCTGTAATCCCAGCACTTTGGGAGGCAGAGGCAATTGGATTGCCTGAGCCCACAGGTTCGAGACCAGCCTCAGCAACTTGGTGAGACCTTGTCTCACCAATAAAATCAAAAAATTAGTTGGGCATGGTACCATGCCCCTGTAGTTCCGGCTACTTGGAAGGCTGAGGCAGAAGAATTGCTGGAGCCCAGCAGGTTGACGCTGGGGTGGCCATGAGTGTGCCACTGCACTCCAGCCTGGGTGACAGAATAAGATTCGAACACACACACACACAAAATGTAGCCTCAAATAACTGAACAAACAATTTAGATAGAATTACATAAAATGACATTTAAATACAGATTAATGTTTAAAAGTTAATGGCGTTGAACTGGTCTTACTCAATGCTGAAGATGTTTCTTGGTTATGAAAAGTGTAACGATATTATTAGCAAAAAAAATAGTTTTGTTTAAAACAGGACAAACACATTAATTCAACTAAGAGTTGTTATTTAAAAGCTAATTAAACAAGAGAGGTGCTGGGAAGACTGCTGAAGATTGACTCCCCATAGAAACGGATTCTGGCATGGGTCCACATTAGGCGACTCTGAGGTTAGGAGCAAATTTTGATAAAGGTTCTGAAGCAGTAATAGGCTGAAACCTACTGTTGCTTGTCAACAGTCACAATGTATTGATTATTATGTACTGATTCAAAAGCAACTAAGAGATGAGCCAAAGTCCCACTGTTTTCTCAGGTACATGAGCATAGAAGGGTCACTAGGAATGGAAAGCTCATTCCTGAATCCTCCTTGATGAGATACTACTGTTTATTTGTAAAAGTTAACTAGAGCTCTAAAGTTTTAAAAGTTTCATTTTTAAGTTTTAAGAGAGGCTGATTTAAAAAGAGAGAACTGAAGAGTAATGAAATATTTCACTCTCTATTTTCAG
>NW_006950204.1:0-753 GCF_000164805.1 Carlito syrichta | reverse complement strand
TACCTGTTCAGCAGCCTCCTTTCTCCCTGTTCTCTAACGATCCTTGGAGGTCTCTGGATCAATTCATTGGCCTGAATATAATGTGATTTATACTGTTACTTATATAACCACAGTAAATTAGAAGAGTGCAGTCATTGTGCCAAACGTGATCGTTTTCAATATGATACAGATTTGTATAAAGCAGACAAAGTAAAGGATAGATATGCTAAAAATTCCAGGTGCACAAATTAAAACTTGAATTCCTGCTTTTTGCTAGAACTTTCATGATATGACAGATGTACTTTTCCCATCATTGCCTTAGTCTCAAGACAAGCAAATGTCTGAAAAGTCATTAGATTTAAATTACTGTGGGAAATACCCTTGAAGTCAAAAGCTATATGGAACAAGTACACTTTTCTCATTTTCATGTCAATGACTGTCTTATTTGAAGAGTCAATTGCACTCATTAAAAAACCCAGAAAGAGAAGGCAATAATCTACCAGTAATGATGCAGTGGTCATGAGTGAGGATTGATTAAGTCTTTGGGACCACCTTATCATTTTTCTGATTTTAGATTTGGTGGGTTTCGCCTTAACACAGGTGTAATGCCTCTAACTGAGACACTAGGCAGAATACCAGTTTCTGGTTTTCGCAAGAGACCTGAATGCACTGTTGATTTCACCTAGGATAATTCATTTTCTCCAAATTTTATGATCATCAAGGTTGTACTTAACTGCATTTCCCATTCACTGGAAAGAAAGGGAAACTACTTGC
>NW_006950203.1:0-706 GCF_000164805.1 Carlito syrichta | reverse complement strand
AACAAGAATCAGGGCCTCGAGCTCGTCTCATATTTCAGAGATATATGGCTTGTGGGTATTATGAATCAGTCGTTTCAGGACTCCAGCAACATTCTTGTCCTCTTGAGAGTTGTAAACGGGTATCTGGTCGTACAAGTCCCTTAGGTACCTCGGGACAACTATGACCAGATTCCCGGAAAAAAATGTCTTCTTGTCATATTTGGATGTAACTCTGATCTTAAGATGAACTTGGTAATCCTTAAATTTCCATTTCTACTTTTATTTGGAGAGGGGCCGAGGGTTTTGCAGTTGCCAAATATTTAGTACGAATTATTAAAATATAACCAGGAATCATTGATTCCACGTCCCTCGGAAACATCTGGGCATCTGCATTTATGTATACAGACTTTTAGAATCCACATAGACAGGGAAAAGCAGGGCATCTTGCTGAGAACGGAAAGGGAATCCGGTTCTTGGAGTTCTCAATCGCCTAAATCTACAAGTTCCCTTGATAAGGTTTAATCAGCAATCTGGGCTTCTATGTCGTCACATTTTTAGTGTGTCTTTTGAAAAGGGAACCAGGAATCTTTGTTACAATTCCATAAGAACTTTATGGGAGTCTTTCTCTTGATATCCAAGCAACTGGAATCCTAAGCCACCAGGAAAGGTCTCGGCGTTTTGTGGAGAATGATGCAGTAATTTCAGTTATGGGAGTCCTCATATACAG
>NW_006950202.1:0-641 GCF_000164805.1 Carlito syrichta | reverse complement strand
CACTGGGAGGCAGGCATCAAGTCTGGGTCTGAGTAGGGAGGGCTGGTCCAGGTAAAGCCCGGAGTCACCCTCACCCCCTTCTGCATCAGATCTGGGTGAGAGACCCTCCCCATGAGTAAGCTTCCATGACATCGGTGAACTGGATCATGCTTAGGCCATCCTGACAGGTTATGAATACTGAGTGTGAAGGAAGCCAAGACACCCCATGAGCACCCACTCCTGACAACATGGGAATGTGGCCTGTGACTGTCACTGTCTGATAATACTCACTGGATTGTGTTCAGAGTATGCCAATAGCACAAAAAATAGCTCTTGTTTCCTAGGAAAGAGAGAAGAAAGTTCTTGTGTGTTTTGTGCTGAGGCTATTCATTTCATTATAACCCTGACAAAGAATCCAGTTCTAGCTTAAGATGTGTGCCCCACAAGCATGATCTCTTCAGGACACCTAAGTCAGATCACATTTTGGAAACATCTAAAGACAGTTTAATGCAAATATCCCAGATATAATTTAGAAGACCTATTCTTTTCATTCTGGTGATGTTTTTCCTTTTATGTTTGCACATGCGAAATCCAAATTGTTGTTACACACACACACACACACACACACACACACACACACACACACACACACACAGTCTCTC
>NW_006950201.1:0-786 GCF_000164805.1 Carlito syrichta | reverse complement strand
AGGCATCCAATAAATACATGTTGGATGAGTGTTGCCAATAGTGTCTTTCTTTCCTGTGCTCTTTCCTGAGTCATTTATCCCTAGCACAGTACATGGCTCACAATAGGTAGTCAGGAAATAATTGATGGTATTTATACAATTGAGGCAGCTAAAATATCCACAATAACCTTAATATTTTTAGTATACATCATCAAAGGTGTGTTTTAAGATCCCAATTACTTAATGCTCTTTTTTCATGAGCATCTTTTCTTACCCATATTCTAAGAGTGTAAGAATACAAAGGCTAAATTCCTGAAATAGCAACACCCTGAAAGCACAACATTACAGGGCCAGTCATCAGCATGAGTCCATTAGAATCCACTGCCCCTGATATGCTGTGCACAGATCTTCCCTGCTATAAAATAGAATTTAAAACTGGAGTGATGATGGTTGAGACACTTTCCTAGTCCTAAAATGGAAAACAAAAGCAATGTGGTAGGGATGCTTACCAGTTAGAAGAATAAAGAGTCAGATTGGCTTATCCTCAAGCCTATGGAGCCCTAAGACCAGCATAAGCAGGAGGTCAGGTGAACCCAGACCTGTGTCCTGGCAAGTTTGGATCTCAGTTTCATCACTCACTGGGGCCTAAGCTCCTACACCCTTCTAAGCCCCAGTTCCTTTATTATTGAAAAATGAAGTATTGGAAAATGCAGACAATAAAGATATCTACCGAGTAAGCTTTATGAAGATTAAATGAGCTGTAAGAAATTTTAAATGGTTAGCAGAGTTTCTGTTAACCAGTGAGTG
>NW_006950200.1:0-5145 GCF_000164805.1 Carlito syrichta | reverse complement strand
GAAACTAAACTTACTTCTAATCCTAAATATATTTAATTTTAAACCTACATTAAGTATATATAATTTTAAGTTTACGTTAAAACTTAATTATTTCCTATTCCTTTATTTTTAACTAATACCTACATCTATAATAAACATTTATCTTTTAATTATAACTGCTATCTATTTAATTCTAATCCTTACTTTAATTTTAACCTTCTTTCTAATTAAACTATAATATTTCTTAAATCAAAAGGCATGTCTGTGACTTGTTTTTCCCAAAAACGCCTGTTTGTGGAGATACTCTGTCTCAGTTTCTCACTCCCTCATCAATCACAACTGTCAATGTTGTTACTTTTAAAGGGTGTGAGGAAGTACTTGTTTTTCCTTTTTAGCTAAAAGTTGCAAAATTTGCATTCCCTTGTCCTTTCAGGGGGGAAATGTTTTGCTGTTGAGCCCTTTTTACATTTTTATACATAGGTTTATTGCTAATTCCACATCCTTGCACATTCTAAGGGCACCCTTTTTGCTGCAATCTCACCTCCATTATGCCTATGTATAATTTTTGCTGTCAAATGCCATCATCCATTTGTGCATCTATTATCTCAATTAAAGAGGGAATATTCTCAAGCCTATGCACGCAATCCCTCAAAGTTAGGGAAGGTCCGTCAACAGGATCCATGGGGCTTTGCCTCTGTCATGGCCGCATCTTACTGGGGCCTTGCTCCCAGCCGGCATTTTTCCTGTTTTCAGGTCCCTTTTACCTTACTTTTACTAGTGATTGCGGCTCCCGGCAGGTAGTGTCTTCTGTGAACTGTAAAGCAAAGGAAAGGTAGACATCTGCATCATCTCACATGTCATGTTAGATGGAGGAATTATTTGGCACCAAGGATGAAAACTATGTTTGTGCCATGTAACATAGCATAATGTTAATTTATGTAAAGAGGAAAATAATGAATTTGTCATGATGCCATATAGCAGGCTGTAACCCACTTACACCATGCCTATGTAAACAAGTGATTCTCTTCCAGCTGGTGCCCAAAGTTATTTCAGAAGATTTCAGCATCTCTTATTCAAGCTTAAATTTTAAGTCCATACAGAACTTATGAGCTTCAGGGTCTGGACAAAAGAACTTTTCAAGTTTCATATCTTTTTTAGACTTTCCTGCACCAGCTGTGAAAATCAATTATCCCTGGTGAAAATTGAGCTGCTCTGTGTTCTCAATAATGAAAATGGTCAACTGCATGCTAGCAATTTTCTCTGTCCTTACAAAGATGAATGGAGACTTTGAATCCTTTTTCACTGCTCCATGGAATTGCCTTTTACTTATATTTTGAAAGTTGCCAGACATGCCAGGAGATTAACACAGAAGACTCTTTGGAGCAGCAGAAAAATTATACCACACACCAGTGACATTTGTGACTCCCTCAGGCTGGTATGCAGCCATCAGACAGTCAAAACAAACACCTCTCAAACACATGCCAGAACTCAATTCCCCCTCACATCTGCTCCCGTGATAAAAAAAACTAAAGTGGCTGATGGTACTTCATCAATTTTAAAGACCCAGTCAGTAGCTCAGATAATGCTTCAAGAATATAACAACAGAAAAATGTTGGCATACAACTGGACAAGGAGGAAGACACTGGGATGATGATTCAGCATGGGAAGCACTGGAAAACATCAGAAGGTCAGAGGTTCACAACTGGGCATAGAAATCTGATATTGTTCCTCACCATTCTGTTTTTGGGGAAGATGTTCACTATTGAAGAATGAGGATAAAAAAATAAGCCTCCTTTCCATTCCTTATACTATGGCCATCATCATTTTTATCATCAATAACACAATAAAGTAATATCATAATCAATTCTTAATTTATTTAAAGCAGAGTTTCTCAAACTTGGCATAAGTGATATATCGGGCTAATGATTTCTTGTTGGGGGTGGAGGGGGAGTTCTGTGCACCCTGGAATGTTTAGCAGCACCTCTGATTTCTAACCACTAGATACCAGTACCTATGCCAAGTTATGACAATTAAAAATGTTTCTAGACATTGCCAAGTGTAAAAATCACCCCAGTTAGGAATCACTAAGTTAAAGTGATACTTTCTTTTAAGTCTAAAAATGACCCAAAAAATTGAGAATACTCATGGACCTTCATACTCTTGAAACTGTTGAATGCATACCTAAATTGTCTCTGATATATAGTGGCTCCACATTTAATTTAATTTAATTTAATTTGTTTTATTGTTGAGTTGGAGTCTCACTCTGTCACTCAGGCTAAAGTGCAGTGGCATGCTCATGACCACTGCAGCCTCAACCTGTTGGGCTCAGGTGATTCTTCCACCTCAGTCTTCCAAGTAGCTTGTTTAATGTTTACTGGGTTATTTTAAAAGACCTGTTTTCAGGTTCAGTTTCTTTTTCTGCTCAATCTAGTCTGTTGCAGCTTTCAATTTTATTTTTGTATTCATTTAATTCCTCGGTTTCATGACTTACTTTTGTTTTATTTGTATATCTATCAATTTCTTTGTTGAATTTGTGATTTAGATTATAAATTGTTTTCCTGATGTTGTTGGATTATCTATCCTTTCCTTTGTATTTCACTGAGTTTTCTTACATTCGCTATTTCAAACATTTTTCAAACATTTCATAATTTTCCTTTTCTTTGGAGTCTGTTCCTGGTGGGTTTTTCTGTTCCTTTTGGGATGTCATGTTTCCTCAAGTTTTTTTTTTATAGCCTTACATTGATATCTAAACAAATAGTGAAATAGCTGCCTTTTCTGGTTTTATGAAGTAGATTTCACAGGAAAAATTTTTTCCTGTAATAGTGTCCTCTATGTTGATTAATTAGGATGTTTTGTTTTCTATTTTCAGTGGGCCCAGAAGTATATTCTCCATGTGATTTCTTTGCCTATTATCATGTTATTGACATATAAGAGGTCTCCAGTGGCCTAGACTGTGGGTATTTGTAGAGACACTGTTGCAGCTTTGCTGAAGACAGAGGCTACCAGGCAGTCCAGTTCTCAAGCCATGGGGATGCACATGTTGGACACAGTGACTCTGTGGGTGAGCTGCTCCCAGTTTTTGAGGGTTATTTATGGTAACCAGTGGGTCTGGCAGTTGAGTGGAAGGGGTTACTAGTGACAGTGGGCACTGGTCAGGCTGGCTTCCAATCCTTGAGAGGCATGTACAGCTAGCCACAACCCTATCATTTGAGTAGACAAGGTTATTGGTGGTGATAAGCAGCAGGAAAGTGTTTTTCAGGCCTTGGGATGCTTTCCTGGTCTTGGGGGTGACCTTCTTACTGTGCTCAATCACTGTTCCTTTTGGATGTAAGGCACTGTATGTGTTCAGATGTTGATGCCACTGTACCACTGAATTTAGTTGAGATTGTAGCATTGCAGCCTTCTGTGTGGGTCTGGTTGAGTGACAATCTTGCCCCAGAAATGCAGAGATGCAGGAGCTTTTAGGTCCCAGGGGAAAATATACTCCAGTTGTGGCTCTGTTCTCCAGATTGTACTGGGCCATATTAACTTGGGTCCTAGGTAGTAGAGAGCCATTGTGAGTTTCTGCTGTAGAACAGCCCTGTCATATGGGCTCCAGCCTACTTTCTATACTGGCTTTAGGATCCATGATGACTTTGGGTCTTTTCTGTAGCTAGGATTGCAGTAATTTGCACTTGTAGTAGGAACCATTGTGAATCATCTACTTATCTTTTCCCTGCAATAAGAAGTATTTCTTAGTTGCAAGATGATCTCAAACAGGTGCTTTTCTTCCCTCTTTGTGCTACCATCCCAAGTTTCCATGTTTCAGATGGTTTTTGTTTCCTCCTTCCTTACTTAATTCCAGTGTTCGCCCTTTGAGTCTCTATTCAAAGTGCCAGTACGCATTTGTTGCTTTGGTTCTTTGTGAATATCAGGCACCTTTAGTAAGGTGAACATTGGGCATCTCCAGTAAGTCATCTTGATGATAAGGCAAGTTATCTTTAAAGCCATGACAAGGTGTTTCTACAATTGTAACTCTGACACTGACAAAAAGCAAACAACAACAACAAAAAACAAAAGATACAGAAGGTAAGTCACAAATGAACATTCAAAATTGGCTAATGTTTACATGAAGAAAGATCAAATTTTTTATTAACAATTTATCACCAATTTAGAGGTCTAATTCAAAGTCTATACATTCATTCTTTTTAAAAGCATTTTATGGTTTCATATAATTGTGCTAATGTTGGATGATTTTAAATATACCTCAGTAGTTCATAATTTGTATGTTCTATCAGTGGCCAAGACTGATAATACTCTCATTTACTGGCATCCATACTTAAGAGGTTATATTTAAACCAACAAATTAGCATATTTTCCAATAAATGTGTAACATAAGTAATTTGTGAGTTTGTAATTGATCTTCCCTGATGGGAGCAGTAACTAGTTTTACAACGTATGCTATAACAAAGCCACATATAAATATGTGAATGTTTATAAAAAGTGGCCTGGTCTTCATGACATAATTTATTCTCAGACACAAGTTGTTTTATTTTTTTCCTCCCGTAAGTGTTCTACTGTAGTAAACACATAAACAATAAAAAAGAATCAAACATGATATAAACTCCTGTTCCCATAAATAGACTGTGACAGTCCCAAGATAACATGTTTCATTCAAAACACTCAACAAGTAAAGATTTCAAAGGATTGTAAATCACTCCAATGATTGCTAATTTTAAGCAGGGTTATCAACATTTTGGAACATATGTTACAATAACTTTTTCCCCCTCCTTAATGATTATCAGGAGCACATGAGAACACCTTCAGGTTATGCAACAGGTGTTCTGAAGATTCCATAAAATAGTTACTATCACAAAACTTTCCAGATAGCTAGAACTTTGGCCAGTATCATCTTAAGTGCTTTTTCTCGGGGCAGGTGCACAAGAAGCATGAGTGTGTGTATGTGTATATATAAAAAGATAGAAGTAGATAATTGCCAAGTTTGCTAGAAACTAGAATAATCCTGTAGTAAGTGCTTTGCTTTGGTTTGTTTCTTGCATGTAAACATGCCTTATAATTTAGAAAACAATCCTTAGTGTCCTTAATCTTTTTTTGTTGTTTGAACTTCCTCCCTGACATTTAAAGTATCATTTTAAAAAAATCTTTGACCCCATTACACATCCTCTC
>NW_006950199.1:0-726 GCF_000164805.1 Carlito syrichta | reverse complement strand
TGTCCCATAGCAGACAATCTGGGAGTTTTCTGGATTGAGGACATGAAAAACAATGATTCTTTATTCATACTCAGTTGGATGTCACATAGTGTCCTGTATGTGAGGACTCTCTTTCCCTTGATACCTGTTTGAAACCCTGATACTTGTTTAGCACTCAGTAAGAAGTCATGTAGATTTTTTGAAAGAGAAACCGTAGGAAACAGATTTCTTCTCTTTTATTAGAAAGAGGCTATGTAGTTTCCTGTATATGAGGATTGCTATTACCAACATTCATGCCTCGATTCCCTGATTCTTCTATAACTCTCAGCAAGATGCCTTGTAGATTTTCAGCACTTAGGACTCGTATAACCCAGATTCCTTATTTTTAGCAACCGCCATGCAGTTACCTGTATATGAGTACTCCTGTTCACAGATATATGTGTCTAAAGCTTGATTCTTGTTTAGAACTTAGGATGATGTCGTATGTTTTTTTGGAGATTGAGAAAACATGTCACCCACATTTCTTATTCTTTCTTAGGAAAAGTCAGTGCATTCGTCTGTATATTAGCATTTCATTTCCATATTTATGCTTCAAAAACTCAAATTCGTGTTTAGCCCTTAGCAAGAAATCCTGAAATTTTATTGGGATGGAGGACACGTGTAAACCAGATTCCTTATTCTCGTTTAGCTATAGACACAGCAGTTTCCTGTATATGAGGACTCTCATTATCCAGATTCCTACTCCCG
>NW_006950198.1:0-4426 GCF_000164805.1 Carlito syrichta | reverse complement strand
TTAAAGTAAAAAATATATATATTAAGAATAAACAGATAAATTTAGTGCATGTTTACCTTTTTCATTATTTATTCATTTAATAATTTATTTTAATTTTTTAAAAACATGGGGTACTTTTCATAGTTAGTTATACAAACATTGATTACAAAGAGTCCCTGATTGATGAGGTATGCCCCTCCCTTCCTTAGCAGCATCCCTCCACTGCCAATCTCACCTCTCCCCCTAAGCAGCTTTCCACTACTGCCAATCACTTTCTTACAACACTATAAGTGATCAAGTTCAGCTCATGAGTGAGAATATATGGAACTCTGTTCTTTGTTATTGTGATAAATCACTGAAAATGACCTACCTTATATCCATCAAACTTTCTGCAAAATCTTTCTATCTGTCCTTATTTATGACTGCATAATATTCCACTGTGTATATATCACGTTTATTTTATCCATTCCAACTTTGATGGGCAACATGGTTGGTACCATGTTTTATTGCAATTGTGATTAGAGCTGCAAAAAACATACTGGTGCAGGTATCTTTTTTGTAAAATGATTTGAGTTCCTCTGGTATATTCTTGACAGGGGAATTACTGAGTCACATGGTAGGTCAATATCATGTCCCTCTACAAACCACCACACTGGTTTGCAAAGATGTTGCTCTACTTTCAGTCCACATGCAGTGTAGAAGCACTTATTTCTTCCCAAATCCTGACCTGCATCTGTTATTGTTTGTTTTATTAAAGACGGCCAGTCTTACAGGGGGTATGTGGTATTTCAAAATGGTTTCATTTGCATTTATTTGATGAATGGCTCCCCATATCTCTTCTTATGAAAAGTGTCCTATCACGTATTTTGCACACTTTTCAAACTAAATGTTTTTCTGATTTTTCTGAGTGTTTGAGTTTCTTGTAGATCCTAGATGTTATGCCTTTTTACAAATATATAGGTGGAGAATCGTTTTTCCCATTCTGTTGGCTGTATCCCTGCTCTTCGGATGGTTTCTTTTGTTTTGCAGAAGTATATTAAAATGATGAGATCCCACTTGTCGAACTTACTTCTTAAGGCATGAGTATTTAGGGTTTACAAGACGAATTAGTTTCGATTCTAGTTTCCCTAATGGTGTTTACAGCGTTTTCTTAGATTATTATAATTTGGGATTTTATGTTTAGGTCTTTGATCCATTTAAAGTTAATGTGCATGGTGATAGATAGGTGTCCTGTTTCAATCTTGTGCACATTGTCAGTCTTTTCCCAGCACCATTTCCTGAATATATCCTCCATTACCAAGTGGGTATTGGAGGATCTTTCAAAGATGAGTTGGTTGAGAATTTGAGGATTTCATTCTCTGTCCTGATCCATTGGCCTATGGACCTATTCTTATACCAATACCAGACTTTGTTGATTACTGTAAACATACAGTAGAGTTTGAAGCCTGGAACTGTGGTAGTTCCTGCTTTGTTTCTTTTGATGAGATTCTTTTGGGTATTCATTATTGTTTCTGGTTTCATATGAATACTTTATTGTAATTTCCAGGGTTGAGAAGAATGATGTTAGCTTAATGGTTATTTCATTGAATCTGCAGATTGAGTAAAAGGCTAATTTTCACATTAAAAGAGGTAAGTAAATTCAGGAACACAAGAATGTCAAATTATCATTGATGACATCAGCCACAGATCTTTGACATCATAATGGGAGTGACCTTTACTACTGAGCAATGCTTAGGCTTCATGCACTTTTGTACAGTGCTCTGCCCAAAGAGGTAGGCATGGTAGATTTCATTGCCCAGATGTGAAGAGAACCAAGTGTTCACAACTATCCAAAAATTTCTCTAAGGTAAGTGACCCTTCAAGAATCCTCTAAACGTGGTAGTCTTTTTTTTTAAAGCAGTGTTTATTGAGAGGACTGAGAATCTCCCAAACTGGGAGGGGACCTGAGGGTGTTGCCCAAGAGGTAGTCTTTTATTATTATGATCATTGTGTCCTGTTGAGGCATGGTTATAGCAAACCAAACAATATTTCAGCACTTTGTTTAGTTTAGAAACTTTGGGTGTTTTTAGTTTTGTGTAACTGCCTTTGAACAATTTTTTTCCTACAGGATATGAACATTGCTTTTGCTAAGATCATAATAAATTTTCCAGAATTTTCAAATGTCTAAAATTTTATACTAATGCAGAGCCCAAATACTTACTACTTTGTAAATCTCCACGTTATTTGGGTTTATATATATTTGGCCCCAAATTCTCATTTTTCTGTTTGCCTCATTGAAAATGCATGCTGATAAAAAGTATCAGATTAATCAGATACTTTGTTGCAGAGTACAGCATTGTATCTTAGGTAGAGAAAAAAATAAGGGAATCTATGGAAATACTCTTTTAAAAATATAAATTGCTTTAAAATATAAAGGGAATGTGATTTTATATTTTCATCAAAAATGTAAGAGAAACTTTTCAATAAGGATTGCACATTTGTAACATTTAATCAAAATTAAAAACAGAAAATACAGAGTGCAGGAAGAAAATGTATACAAATTTGAAGAATAGAAAAAGCCGTATTAAATTATGATACTGTTTTATTTTCTGAAATTTTTAGGATTTATTTTGCATTCTCCCTTCTGAATAGCACTTAGGTACAGTGAATCTCAAGGTTCGGTTTTCTAAGAAATGATATAGATCTGGAATCTCAACAAGTTTCAATTTAGGCAGAATAAAACAATTCAGGAATTTTTTGTGAGAAACACTGTAGTTGTCAATTTTGAAGGCAGAATTATAGCATGTATTCCAACGTATTAAAAGGAAATGGAGTTATCATTGGAGTATTATACAATTCTTAAAAAAGTCAAGCTCTGCATAAGGAACATTTCTAGGCCCAAACCTAAATTGTAACCATTTTTAAAGTAAAAAATAAAAAAATACAATAATCAAATAAAGTCAATTGCATGTTTTACAACTTTCATTTATTTATTTAAATTTTTTTTCAAATGTGGGGTACGGGGGGACACGGCAAGATGGCGACAGGGCAACCCGGTGTCTGAAGCCCTCTGAAAGGGAGATCTGCAGTGGGTCTCTGACTCTCGCCCCGAGGGGCTGGGGACCCCAGCATCGCAGCCTGCTCTACAGACAGAGCTCGGCCGCTGCCATCGGAACGACTGGACAGTTTTGACTGCATTCCAAACGGTCCGGCCACTGCCACCGCCGCCACCGCCCCTCCCCCCACCACCGATGCCACTGCCGGCGCCGGGGCCACCGCCACCATGACCTCTGGGAGGGGTAGCATATCGCACCACGTGGCCCGGGGAAATCCACAATGAACCACTTCAGGGAAGATCTGCTGGGATCACTGCCACCTATCCTGCGTCCGAGACTGCCCTGCCTGCCCGGCATGGGACTCCTGTTGCCTGCTCGGAGGCAGGCAGCCATCTTGTTCCTGTCCGTCCCCACCCCCTCTGGGGCGAGCAGATGAGATAGCACCACTTGCTGGCGATTCAAGGTAACAACACCGAAACAGGAGAAACAAGCTTGATAAAGACATAGACCAAACTGATGAAGGAAGGTTAATCTGAACTGTCCTTCACAGCAGATCAAGGGCAATTGCAGGGACTCTAACTGCAAACTAATTTACCAGCTTGAAAAGAAAACTAGAAATCAGACCTGAAAAGACATTGGATGTAAACGAAAGGTCTCAGAGTGTGCTTCATTGATTCTATCAGTCTAATGACTTAATTCTATTCCTACTGTATTGTTCTCTTTTTTCTTTTTCCCTTTTCCTTTTCTTCTTTTTTCTTCTCTCTGTAAACCATATCTTTGTATAGAGGAACAGCACACAAACAAGGTGGTTGGTTAGCTTGTATATTAGCATCACTATATGTTTTATTTTTGTTTGTATGAGAGTTAGTTCAACTGTAGCTGTGGTATATTGTTTTTATCTGTTTCAGCATAGGCCTCTCTCTCTATTTGTTAGCACACTCGTTTGTTTCCCCCCTTACTCCTCTATCTCTCCACTCCCCTCTTCAACCCACTATCTTCTCCATTCTCTCTCCTCTGCTAACCACATTTTATTTCAGGGAGTAAACCTACAACCCCACTGCATGGACAGAATCCAGGGCAGTGGGAAGTGGGTTCCACATTATCCACATGCCTGTCAGCGAATACCAGGACCTGCAGACAGATTTTGAATCACAGCTCTCCCCTTAAATACATCTCAAAACTGCAAAAAGGACCACCTCCAACCTACAGTGTAACTTCAGAATTGAACAAAGTAAGAAGACATACATAAAGAATAGGAGATTGAACAAACAGAAGTAAAACCAATCCCTTTACCCCTGAATAACAGAATTAAAGAAGGTCGTGATGTGGAGGGAAGGAAAAGGTAGAGAGAGGGAAAAAACAGAACAAGTGAAGAAAAACCAAAAGAAGAATATAGGTCCTACACAGACCCG
>NW_006950197.1:0-820 GCF_000164805.1 Carlito syrichta | reverse complement strand
CTCCATATTTGTTCTTTTTACTGAGGATTACTTACTACTCGAGCTCTTTTGCTTCCATATTTCTGCATCATCTTTCTAGATCTCATAATAGCATATTTAAAACCTCAAAAAGAAGTAACAGCAATAATTACACTTTTGAAAGAAATAAATAAGGCACTAGCTGTCATATTACTACAAAGTATTGGGTCATAGAATAAAGGCTGAGTTGAAAATCCATATCTTGTAGACTATTAGAATGAAAAAACATGGAAATTATGAGGGGAAGTATCTAAAATGTCATTATTTTGGAAGGCTCAGAGTAATTATTTTGGAAAGTTCAATTTCCTCATTAAAGTAGAAGTTGGTTTAAGTTCACAGATAAAATAGGAGTATTAAAAAGAGTGAGTAGAGTACAGAGAGAGATTTCTGCTAAATTAAAGACTTTTAAAAATATCTGAATAACTACATACATTTAAAACAAAATCAGGCTGCCACTTGGCTGAATGAATCATAGTCTCTGAAAAAAATCTATAGAGAGTCAAAAGCTAGTCATCTAGGGTGGTATTGTAAGTGGTTTTTATTTCTATTTCCCATAGACATAGCAATGACACGGAAGCAGAAAACCACACAGAATCATCAGAATTCCTTCTTTTGGGATTCTCAGATGATCCACAACTACAACCCTTTCTCCATGGGCTGTTCTTTTTCATGTATCTAGTCACCATACTTGGAAACCTGCTCATCATTCTGGTTGTCAGCTCTGACTTCCACCTCCACACTCCCATGTACTTCTTTCTCTCCATCCTGTCCTTTGTGGACATCTGTTTCACCTCTACCATAT
>NW_006950196.1:0-4684 GCF_000164805.1 Carlito syrichta | reverse complement strand
AAATTAGCAATCATTGGAGTGATTACAATCCTTTGAAATCTTTACTTGTGAGTGTTTTGAATGAAACATGTTATCTTGGGACTGTCAGAGTCTATTTATGGGAACAGGAGTTTATATCATGTTTGATTCTTTTTTATTGTTTATGTGTTTACTACAGTAGAACACTTATGGGAGGAAAAAAATAAAACAACTTGTGTCTGAAGAATAAATTAGGTCATGAAGACCAGGCCACTTCATATTTATATGTGGCTTTGTTATAGCATACGTTGTAAAACTAGTTACTGCTCCCATCAGGGAAGATCAATTACAAACTCACAAATTACTTATGTTACACATTTATTGGAAAATATGTTAATTTGTTGGTTTAAATATAACCTCTTATCTTAAGTATGGATGCCAGTAAATGAGAGTATTATCAGTCTTGGCCACTGATAGAACATACAAATTATGAACTACTGAGGTATATTTAAAATCATCCAGCATTAGCACAATTATATGAAACCATAAAATGCTTTTAAAAAGAATGAATGTATAGACTTTGAATTAGACCTCTAAATTGGTGATAAATTGTTAATAAAAAATTTGATCTTTCTTCATGTAAACATTAGCCAATTTTGAATGTTCATTTGTGACTTACCTTCTGTATCTTTTGTTTTTTGTTATTGTTGTTTGCTTTTTGTCAGTGTCAGCGTTACAATTGTAGAAACACCTTGTCATAGCTTTAAAGATAACTTGCCTTATCATCAAGATGACTTACTGGAGATGCCCAATGTTCACCTTACTAAAGGTGCCTGATATTCACAAAGAACCAAAGCAACAAATGCATACTGGCACTTTGAATAGAGACTCAAAGGGAGAACACTGGAATTAAGTAAGGAAGGAGGAGACAAAAGCCATCTGAAACATGGAAACTTGGGATGGTAGCACAAAGAGGGAAGAAAAGCACCTGTTTGAGATCATCTTGCAACTAAGAAATACTTCTTATTGCAGGGAAAAGATAAGTAGATGATTCACAATGGTTCCTACTACAAGTGCAAATTACTGCAATCCTAGCTACAGAAAAGACCCAAAGTCATCATGGATCCTAAAGCCAGTATAGAAAGTAGGCTGGAGCCCATATGACAGGGCTGTTCTACAGCAGAAACTCACAATGGCTCTCTACTACCTAGGACCCAAGTTAATATGGCCCAGTACAATCTGGAGAACAGAGCCACAACTGGAGTATATTTTCCCCTGGGACCTAAAAGCTCCTGCATCTCTGCATTTCTGGGGCAAGATTGTCACTCAACCAGACCCACACAGAAGGCTGCAATGCTACAATCTCAACTAAATTCAGTGGTACAGTGGCATCAACATCTGAACACATACAGTGCCTTACATCCAAAAGGAACAGTGATTGAGCACAGTAAGAAGGTCACCCCCAAGACCAGGAAAGCATCCCAAGGCCTGAAAAACACTTTCCTGCTGCTTATCACCACCAATAACCTTGTCTACTCAAATGATAGGGTTGTGGCTAGCTGTACATGCCTCTCAAGGATTGGAAGCCAGCCTGACCAGTGCCCACTGTCACTAGTAACCCCTTCCACTCAACTGCCAGACCCACTGGTTACCATAAATAACCCTCAAAAACTGGGAGCAGCTCACCCACAGAGTCACTGTGTCCAACATGTGCATCCCCATGGCTTGAGAACTGGACTGCCTGGTAGCCTCTGTCTTCAGCAAAGCTGCAACAGTGTCTCTACAAATACCCACAGTCTAGGCCACTGGAGACCTCTTATATGTCAATAACATGATAATAGGCAAAGAAATCACATGGAGAATATACTTCTGGGCCCACTGAAAATAGAAAACAAAACATCCTAATTAATCAACATAGAGGACACTATTACAGGAAAAAATTTTTCCTGTGAAATCTACTTCATAAAACCAGAAAAGGCAGCTATTTCACTATTTGTTTAGATATCAATGTAAGGCTATAAAAAAAAAACTTGAGGAAACATGACATCCCAAAAGGAACAGAAAAACCCACCAGGAACAGACTCCAAAGAAAAGGAAAATTATGAAATGTTTGAAAAATGTTTGAAATAGTGAATGTAAGAAAACTCAGTGAAATACAAAGGAAAGGATAGATAATCCAACAACATCAGGAAAACAATTTATAATCTAAATCACAAATTCAACAAAGAAATTGATAGATATACAAATAAAACAAAAGTCAGTCATGAAACTGAGGAATTAAATGAATACAAAAATAAAATTGAAAGCTGCAACAGACTAGATTGAGCAGAAAAAGAAACTGAACCTGAAAACAGGTCTTTTAAAATAACCCAGTAAACATTAAACAAGCTACTTGGAAGACTGAGGTGGAAGAATCACCTGAGCCCAACAGGTTGAGGCTGCAGTGGTCATGAGCATGCCACTGCACTTTAGCCTGAGTGACAGAGTGAGACTCCAACTCAACAATAAAACAAATTAAATTAAATTAAATTAAATGTGGAGCCACTATATATCAGAGACAATTTAGGTATGCATTCAACAGTTTCAAGAGTATGAAGGTCCATGAGTATTCTCAATTTTTTGGGTCATTTTTAGACTTAAAAGAAAGTATCACTTTAACTTAGTGATTCCTAACTGGGGTGATTTTTACACTTGGCAATGTCTAGAAACATTTTTAATTGTCATAACTTGGCATAGGTACTGGTATCTAGTGGTTAGAAATCAGAGGTGCTGCTAAACATTCCAGGGTGCACAGAACTCCCCCTCCACCCCCAACAAGAAATCATTAGCCCGATATATCACTTATGCCAAGTTTGAGAAACTCTGCTTTAAATAAATTAAGAATTGATTATGATATTACTTTATTGTGTTATTGATGATAAAAATGATGATGGCCATAGTATAAGGAATGGAAAGGAGGCTTATTTTTTTATCCTCATTCTTCAATAGTGAACATCTTCCCCAAAAACAGAATGGTGAGGAACAATATCAGATTTCTATGCCCAGTTGTGAACCTCTGACCTTCTGATGTTTTCCAGTGCTTCCCATGCTGAATCATCATCCCAGTGTCCTCCTCCTTGTCCAGTTGTATGCCAACATTTTTCTGTTGTTATATTCTTGAAGCATTATCTGAGCTACTGACTGGGTCTTTAAAATTGATGAAGTACCATCAGCCACTTTAGTTTTTTTTATCACGGGAGCAGATGTGAGGGGGAATTGAGTTCTGGCATGTGTTTGAGAGGTGTTTGTTTTGACTGTCTGATGGCTGCATACCAGCCTGAGGGAGTCACAAATGTCACTGGTGTGTGGTATAATTTTTCTGCTGCTCCAAAGAGTCTTCTGTGTTAATCTCCTGGCATGTCTGGCAACTTTCAAAATATAAGTAAAAGGCAATTCCATGGAGCAGTGAAAAAGGATTCAAAGTCTCCATTCATCTTTGTAAGGACAGAGAAAATTGCTAGCATGCAGTTGACCATTTTCATTATTGAGAACACAGAGCAGCTCAATTTTCACCAGGGATAATTGATTTTCACAGCTGGTGCAGGAAAGTCTAAAAAAGATATGAAACTTGAAAAGTTCTTTTGTCCAGACCCTGAAGCTCATAAGTTCTGTATGGACTTAAAATTTAAGCTTGAATAAGAGATGCTGAAATCTTCTGAAATAACTTTGGGCACCAGCTGGAAGAGAATCACTTGTTTACATAGGCATGGTGTAAGTGGGTTACAGCCTGCTATATGGCATCATGACAAATTCATTATTTTCCTCTTTACATAAATTAACATTATGCTATGTTACATGGCACAAACATAGTTTTCATCCTTGGTGCCAAATAATTCCTCCATCTAACATGACATGTGAGATGATGCAGATGTCTACCTTTCCTTTGCTTTACAGTTCACAGAAGACACTACCTGCCGGGAGCCGCAATCACTAGTAAAAGTAAGGTAAAAGGGACCTGAAAACAGGAAAAATGCCGGCTGGGAGCAAGGCCCCAGTAAGATGCGGCCATGACAGAGGCAAAGCCCCATGGATCCTGTTGACGGACCTTCCCTAACTTTGAGGGATTGCGTGCATAGGCTTGAGAATATTCCCTCTTTAATTGAGATAATAGATGCACAAATGGATGATGGCATTTGACAGCAAAAATTATACATAGGCATAATGGAGGTGAGATTGCAGCAAAAAGGGTGCCCTTAGAATGTGCAAGGATGTGGAATTAGCAATAAACCTATGTATAAAAATGTAAAAAGGGCTCAACAGCAAAACATTTCCCCCCTGAAAGGACAAGGGAATGCAAATTTTGCAACTTTTAGCTAAAAAGGAAAAACAAGTACTTCCTCACACCCTTTAAAAGTAACAACATTGACAGTTGTGATTGATGAGGGAGTGAGAAACTGAGACAGAGTATCTCCACAAACAGGCGTTTTTGGGAAAAACAAGTCACAGACATGCCTTTTGATTTAAGAAATATTATAGTTTAATTAGAAAGAAGGTTAAAATTAAAGTAAGGATTAGAATTAAATAGATAGCAGTTATAATTAAAAGATAAATGTTTATTATAGATGTAGGTATTAGTTAAAAATAAAGGAATAGGAAATAATTAAGTTTTAACGTAAACTTAAAATTATATATACTTAATGTAGGTTTAAAATTAAATATATTTAGGATTAGAAGTAAGTTTAGTTTC
>NW_006950195.1:0-849 GCF_000164805.1 Carlito syrichta | reverse complement strand
ACCCCAATTTGAAGTGCATTGGCCAGATATTCAGGAGCCTGGAATTGCAACTAGTGTCTGAGGTTGGGGGATGTCTTAGTTGGGGACTGAGCCCCCAACCTGAGATATCAGACACTATCTCCAGGTAGATAGTTTCAGCATTGAATTAGAGAACACTGAGCTGGTGTCCACTGCTCATTGTGTGAACAAAACCCCCACACATCTGGCCACAGAACTCTTCTGTGTTGAGGATTGTTGTAGTGGTGTTAGAGTCACTGGAAGACACAGCTTGGAAGTTTTCTTTCTCTTGTAGTGTGCTTTTATTTAAATTTTTTGTTATTAGTGTTTTTATAATTAGGTTTACTTTGTGTGTACTGTGAGACATAGAAAAAATATTATGGTGACAATTTGATTGCAGAACATTAAAAGAATAACACTACATTTTGATTTTATTTCCCCTTTTCATTACATTTTTGATGTCTGAATTTGCATGGCTTTATCATGCTTATCGCTTAAAAATTTTTGTAAGTGTTATTATTAGTTGTTTTATTCATTAATCCTCATAACATATATGTATGTATGCAAGTGTATGCGTAGACATATGAGGGATGACTCAAAAAAAACTTAGAATTTATGCAAATTTTGTATTTTTTATTATAAAGAAGTGGAGTACAATTCAGTGTTAGGTATGCAAACATTGATTATGCAGGTACCCTTGTTGATGAGGGATGCCTTTCCATCCCCTAGCAATTTCCCTCTACTGCCAATCCCATCCCCTCTCCTGACAGTGTCCCACTACTGCCAATCCCTTTCTGATAGTATTATAATTGTTCCTGATCTGCTTATGAGTGAGAGCATATGGTACTCTGG
>NW_006950194.1:0-545 GCF_000164805.1 Carlito syrichta | reverse complement strand
TCCAAGAAAAAAGCTGTTAGATTATATGGGTGTGTGTACAAAATGTGTTTATATGCATATGTGTGTTGTATGTTGTGTCTAGAATTGTTACCAAATTGGCTTATAAGTAAATGAGTACTCATAAATTAAATAAATAGATCTAAATGCTCTACAAGTTCATATAGAAAATAATGATCTTTGCATGTATAATTTTTGACAAGCAAGACTGATTCAAGATTGCTAATTCAATGAAAACTGCTGAATCTTCCAAGTTATTGGCAAAACGTCCATGTATGTAACTTTAAAGTCCTTATTTAGGTAAATACTTGATAGTCACTTGATATTCACAGGCTGTAAAAATGGCTATGACTAGCTTTTTTCTAAAATCCGAACTTTCATAAGTAATTCAGCAAACTGCTAAAAATGAATAAATTGAGTAAATATAAAGAGATAATATGTATGGGTATGTGTTTCATGTGATTTGAAATCTTAAAATTATTTTGGAAACATTAAATGTCTAGGTCATTTTCAATTATGAAAAGGTTGTGATATGGAGAAACATGTTT
>NW_006950193.1:0-825 GCF_000164805.1 Carlito syrichta | reverse complement strand
CCATGCATTTCTTGTTCAAGAGTGTGACAGCTACTATTTGATTTTTAGAGTAGACTTGTTAGGATAAAATATATACATATACACTCATAGTTGCATTTACATGTTATAGTATATTTGAGTAAGTTTATGCTTGCTGTTTTGTTTTCTTTTGCTACATTATTCAAATATAATAGTTACTATATGATTTATAAAAGAATTTATGATGAGGTATTAGCTTAATAGGATATAGCATAGTATTAAAGGTCAATCATTAGATTATATAAAAATTAAAGTTTAGACATATGAAACTCATATGAATTACAGTAAAGTTTGGTAGTTTAAGAATAAATTTTAGCTGAATTATAAGGCATTACGTTAAATCATAATAGGTTAATAGTATAACTAACAGTTAAGTCATTTAAGTAAACTTATAGATTATAGTATAAAGTTGATAATATCAATCATTAAAAAATATTAGGAGTCAGTGAACTTGGATTGAACATAGAGTTAACTTAGAAAGTTTTTGTATTAATCAGGGTTTAGAACAAAGAGTATAATATGAATGATTTATTGAACATTATGGAAAACACTTTGAACAATCTGTATTGAAATTGTGCACCTGTGATTTTAATATAAGTTTTGTGAAGCACGTCATGCATCATGGAATTTGAATTGTTTGCTTGGAACTTGTTAATCTTGTGATGGTCTTGTGATGCATGGTTTGTAAAGCACGGAACTTGTACGCCCCCAGCAAGTGATTATCACACTGCTGGAGGGTATAGAAAATGGTATACAAGTTGGAAAAGGTTTGAATAAAATTGGCTTCAGTCCTGATCAGACTGTTCG
>NW_006950192.1:0-4456 GCF_000164805.1 Carlito syrichta | reverse complement strand
TAACAGCTAAGTCATTTAAATAAACTTATAGATTATAGTATAGTGTTAAGTTGATAATATCAATCGTTAAAAAATATTAGGAGTCAGTGAACTTGGATTGAACCTAGAGTTAACTTAGAAAGTTTTTGTATAAATCAGGGTTTAGAACAAAGAGTATAATATGAATGATTTATTGAACATTATGGAAAACACTTTGAACAATCTGCATTGAAATTGTGCACCTGTGATTTTAATATAAGTTTTGTGAAGCACGTCATGCATCATGGAATTTGAATTGTTTGCTTGGAACTTGTTAATCTTGTGATGGTCTTGTGATGCATGGTTTGTAAAGCACGGAACTTGTATGCCCCCAGCAAGTGATTATCACACTGCTGGAGGGTATAGAAAATGGTATATAAGTTGGAAAATGTTTGAATAAAATTGGCTTCAGTCCTGATCAGACTGTTCCCAGAAGAGCTGCCTCCGAGTGGTCTCTTCTCATCGTCCAGATTCTCCGGTGTGGGTCCTAACTCACCCTCAGTGGGAGCAGATCTCCGACACCTTATAATACATCCCAGGTGGCAGGATTCCTGTATTCATCCAAAAGAGAAAGTTTTAAATAACACAACAATGCCCAGTTAACCCCATTTAGAATGAAAGGCCCATTATCAGAGGTCTGTTGGCAGGGGATTTGGATGCTGAGTTTTTGTAACCTTACCTATGTTGTGGTAGTGTGATTCTGTCCAGTTCTGGATCTTTTAAAATGAACTTTAATATAAATTATTAAACCAGCATTATGTATTTATCCAGCCATTTCTTGTATAAAAGAAGAGTGGAATTGTAGGTTCTAGAAAATTCAGTTACCCTCATATTATGTGTTTGGAGACATATTACTTTGCTGCTATTGAGTTAATCAGGGGGAGCGTAAAAAGTATTATTTCTATTGTTACAAATTAAAAGCAATTATTTGAATGCTACATTTTAATAACATAATTTAACTACATTTATTTTTGTATCTTCATTAGCATTAATGGAATTAAATTGATTTTGATATGTCTTAGAAGAAGTGGAGAGGACTAGAGTTCATTTATGAGAAAAAGAGATTTATTTCCCTAAAAATACTGATTCTTAAGCTCAGGTTAAGACACTAGGCCTAGTATTTGATGTGGGATATTTCTTTAAAATGTTATACATAATAAATCTAAGGCTCTGAAATTCAGTGAATCTATCTTACTAATATTGTGCCATTTGCATGAAAATTAGTTTTATGAAGGAACCAACAGTGCTGACAATGTGCAATTGACTTTGCAAGACAGTTCATATTTCATGCTATCTTATTTTCCTATATAGCTTTTTACTTTAGCGTCGCAGTAAATATGATTTAATGTCGTGTTCCAAATCTGTAAATAACCTCTTGCTAATTTGATATGCATTTATTGATATATTTGTTTGTACTCAATAAATGTGGTTTTTGAGACTAAGACCACAGAAGTAAATAAAACAGTTGACCTCATGGGTTGAACTGTGATGGTCACAGTTTTTTCCTCACAAATATCATTACCATGACATTCCTAAGTTGTCTTTCCTCTGGTATTTTGCTCTTTGTTCTGGCTGCTAAAAAATCAAATTAGTAGTTGTAGTGTTGGATCCCAAAGACCTCAGATAGGAAGGCATCATGCCTGAGAGGCTGAAGCAAAGACACAAAGACAACAGATGAGACATGGGCTTTATTTAGGAACTTACTTATGGCAAAATTGCCAGCTGGATAGGAAAAACAAAAACACTCCTGATTGTTAAAGGCATGCAGATTACATGGCATCTTACATATGGTGGTGGCATGGAAAGGGTGTGGTTTCTAGTGTGCAGGTGCAGTGTGAGAATGTGCTTATACATAGGTTGTGTATACACAACATGACTGTGATTTCTCACTAGTGGTAGAATTACTTTTGTATTATAATGAGCTAAATATGAACTAAAGGTAACCACAGGTTATAGACCTTGATCGAGGTGGCCCAATCTGTTCTGAACCAGCCCAGGGGTTCCAACTATTTCCAGGAAGAAAGTATGAAAACATTCACTATGCATAACTGCAAGATGTGGTCAGGACGTGCAGAGAAAACTTTGCTCATGACCTCAGCATGACCTGCATGCCCAGACATGGAGCCTGAGGAGAAGAGGATATTCCAGTTTGACCACCCCCAGGACATCTCCCTACATTCCAGTCCCCTTCCTATGGCCATATCCAGGGTGTCACTGAGTGTGTGTCATGCTATAGTAGTTCATCACTGACGTTTTTAGAGTTATATAATATGTAATTTTATTATTATCACCTACTGTTTTTACTTCATTTTATTTTTGCCCTCATCTTCTCATTTATTTACATCTATTACTCTCACAAGCTGCCAAACATTACATTTTAAATTATGGTATCAGTTGAATTGTGGCATATGTAAATATGAAAAAAATACATCATTTTTCTCTCCCAATGATCACCCATAAGGCTGAACATTTAGTAAGTTTTAATGTTGATTGATATATTAATTATAGAGTCATAAACCTATTGCTTTTCACTAAGAATTAGGTTTCATGATTGTTGGCATCTTGTTATATATGGTTAAAAAAGATTTTTTGCAAATATAGTCCTTTTTGTGAAAGAATTGTTCTACCCCTCAGATTTCCACAGCTGGACCATTTTTGTAAGAGCTAGAATGACACTATGGAAAGGGAGAGTACTCTTTTCATATAGAGCTCTGTCATAAAGTTGAAATGTAGCCAGCACTAGCTAGTATACTTCAGATTCTCAGTCCTTTTCCCACACAATTTCTTCACCATGTGCTTTCTTCACCATGACTGACTATTTATTAGTGATATGAATCATAGTGAGAGGATGGGATGTTTTTAATTTGCAAAGACAAAAATATTGTAGAATAACAAAAGTCTTAATAATGAATATGGCAAACAGTTTGGAAATATTTGTTCTTAATGTAATACGTGGATGCACTATGTCTCCTTTGTCTCAGCATCATCATTCTCTGCACTAGGCATGTTCTTGTTAACATGTCTTCTCCCATGACCTGTACTTTGTTGGGTGAATGAATGGATAAACAGGACTTTACTATAGAACACATTCTAGTAGACTGATATGTCAGTGGGTATTCTGACTGCTGTGTACATGTACGCTATTTGCCTCATTTCAGCATCAAAAACTGCAGTTAGACCTGAAGGGAGAACAAAAGGTTACAGGATCTGACAAAAAGTTGAAGGAGAAAGACACCATCTCTAGGGGGAAAAAAAAGCTGAAAGCAGTGAAACACAATGAAGCTTGAGCCTCTAAATATGAGTCTGAAAACTCTTCAAAAAGAAACAGGCTATAAAACCAAAAATCAAAATATCTTGTAATCTTATCAAAAGCAAATTAATACTCTAAGAAAACCTCATGCCAACATAGGGGAACAAAATTCAGAAAGACTATTACAATGTCCTTTCAATTACAACCAACTTAGCCACATATAATAATTTCCTTCACAAATTTCCTTTCATAAATCCCACCATGACATAGACTATTTACAACACACTTAGACTTTCTGTTTTGCCTCATACTTCCCTCCTTCTTAAATGTCCAGTCATTTTACTTTAAGGCAAAAATTAACTATATAAAACCCTTTGTCATATAAAACTGTTCTTTCTGTATAACCTTCCTTACCAAAAGTGCATCTTTATACCAGTAACTTCCTTTATGCCTCTGTCTCTCTCTTTCTCTCTCCTGCTTACTAGTTCCTTTCTGCATTCTTTCTTAAATAACTTTTCTAAATCCATAACCTGAAATAACATTTAAACAATCTCCAAATTAGACCAAAGTATTTCTTTTTTCAAAAATTTTTTTAAAATTTTGATTAAAACCTGGGAAGCAAGAAATTCTAAACTGTGTCAGATATTTGCATTGTACAGAAGAGAGCCATAACACAATTTTAGAAACATGTTTCTCCATATCACAACCTTTTCATAATTGAAAATGACCTAGACATTTAATGTTTCCAAAATAATTTTAAGATTTCAAATCACATGAAACACATACCCATACATATTATCTCTTTATATTTACTCAATTTATTCATTTTTAGCAGTTTGCTGAATTACTTATGAAAGTTCGGATTTTAGAAAAAAGCTAGTCATAGCCATTTTTACAGCCTGTGAATATCAAGTGACTATCAAGTATTTACCTAAATAAGGACTTTAAAGTTACATACATGGACATTTTGCCAATAACTTGGAAGATTCAGCAGTTTTCATTGAATTAGCAATCTTGAATCAGTCTTGCTTGTCAAAAATTATACATGCAAAGATCATTAAGGCTATATGAAGTTGGAGAGCATTTAGATCTATTTATTTAATTTATGAGTACTCATTTACTTATAAGCCAATTTGGTAACATTCTAGACACACATACAACACACATATGCATATAAACACATTTGTA
>NW_006950191.1:0-591 GCF_000164805.1 Carlito syrichta | reverse complement strand
TTTTAAAGAAATTGTTAGCTATTTTCCAGAGTGGCCGTTCTATTTTGCATGTCTTTTTTTTTTTCTTTTTTCTAATTTTTTTTTTTTTAAATAAAGACAAGGTCTTGCTATGTTCCCTAGGGTGGTTTTGAACTCCGGGCCTCAAGCAGTCCTCCTACCTTGGCCTCCCAAAAAGTTAGGTTTACAGGTGTGAGCCACTTTGTTCGGCCCCCATTAAAATATTTTTGCCAGCAATATTTAAGAGATTGTCATTCTTTTTTATTTATGTTTTTCTGATAGATGCATAGTGATAACTCATTGTGGTTTTAACTTGCATTTCCGTAATGACTAATGATGTTATGAGAATTCTGGGTATGAGGTTATGTCTGATACATGGTTTGTGAATATTTTCTTCTGGTTTGTAGCTTGTCTTATATTATTCTTTTAATATTTCATAGAGTAAAAGTGTTTAATTTTGATGAAGCCTGTTTGTCATTTTTAAAAAAATGGATATCGCATTTAGTGTCATGTTTAAGAATTCTTTGTTTAGCTTAAGATTGTGAAGATTTTTTTCTAGGTTTCCAAATAGGTATATTTAGCAGTTCATGTTTT
>NW_006950190.1:0-603 GCF_000164805.1 Carlito syrichta | reverse complement strand
GACCCCTATCTATCCCCATGCATAAAGTTAACTACAAAATGGGTCAGAGACCTGAATGTAAAACCTCAAATAATAAAAACTGTAGAAAAATTAAGGACATACCCTCATGGAAAAATTGGAAACTGGCTTCCAATTCCTGAACAAAAACTCGAAACCCACAAGTCATAATAGAGAAGATAGACAAGTGGGACCTTATTAAACTGACAACCTTCTGCAAAGGCAAAGAAACCATCAAAAGAGCAGGGAGACAGCCTACAGACTGGGAAAAAGTATTTGCCAACCCCAGGTCTGACAAAGGCTTGACATCGTGGATATACAAGGAACTCAAACGTGCTGAAAAGAAAAAAACAAAAAACTCCATTATAAAATGGGCAAAAGATATGAACAGACACTTCACAAAGGAAGACATTTGAGCAGCCAACAGACACATGAAGAAATGTTCAACCTCAGTAATCATGAGGGAGATGCAAATCAAAACCACCCAGAGATACCAACTAACTCCATTCAGAATGGCAATTATCAACAACTCAAAAAATAACAGCTGCTGGAGAGGGTGTGGTGAAAAGGGAACACTGCTACACTGTTGGTGGGAGTGTAAACTAG
>NW_006950189.1:0-853 GCF_000164805.1 Carlito syrichta | reverse complement strand
TGCTGAAATTAGGGTTTTGTGTCTGCTTTTCCAGCTCTTTAGGTGGCTTGCTAGATTGTGAATTTCTGTTCCTTCCATTTTCTTCATGTGTATTTGTAGGGATATAAATTCCCCTCTTACTACAGCTTTCAGGGTATCCCAGAGATTCTGGTAAGATGCTTCTTCATTTTCATTTGTTTCCAGGTATCTTTTTATCCCTGTTTTGATTTCGTCATTGACCCAGGAGTTGTTTACCATCATGCTGTTTAGTGTCCATGTCTTTGTGGGTTTTGGGGGGACTTTGTTGTTGTCAATGAGTATTTTTATTCCACTGTGGTCTGAGAAGGTGTTTGGTAGAATTTCAATCCTTTTAAATTTGCTTATGCTGAATTTATGGCCGAGTATGTGGTCGATCTTAGAATATGTTCCATGTGGTGATGAGTAGAATGTGTATGCTGTGGTCTTTGGATGGAGTGTTCTGTAGGTATCAATTAAGTCCATTTGGTCCAAAGACACATTGAGGTTCCGGATCTCCTTGCTGATTTTTTGTCCTGATGATCTGTCTAGGTTTGTGAGTGGGGTATTAAAGTCCCCAGTTATGATAGTGGTAGAGTCAATATCTTTCTTTAGTTTTCCAAGAAGTTGCTTTCTGAAAGTTGGCGCACCTATGTTGGGTGCATATATGTTTAGGATAGATATTTTTTGTTGATGGATTGAGCCTTTTATCATTATGTAGTGGCCTTCTGTATCTTTTTTGATTTTTAATAGCTTGACGGGTATTTTGTCTGAAATTAAGAACACTATTCCTCCTTTCTTTTGTATTCTGTTCGCCTGAAAGTTTGTTTCCCATCCTCTTACTTTGAGTCTGTGGGTT
>NW_006950188.1:0-559 GCF_000164805.1 Carlito syrichta | reverse complement strand
CCATGAGGATTTCAAAAACTCTGTGTACAGAAATGCAGATGCCCATATGTTTCCTAGGGACGTGGAATCCAGGAATCCTGGTTACCTTTAAATAACACGTACTAAATATTTGGCAACTGCAAAACACTCGGCCCACCTACAAATAAAGTATAAACGGAAATTTTAGGATTACCAAGTTCATCTTAAGACCAAAGTTACATCCAAATATGGCAATATAATACTTTTTTTCGGAAATCTGGCCTTAATTGTCCCGAGGAACTTAAGGGATTTGTACTACCAGATACCTGATTACAACTCTCAAGAGGACCAGATTGTTGCTAGAGTCCTGAAATGACTGATTCATAATACCCAGAAGCCAAATATCTCTGAAACATGAGAGGAGCTCAAACCTTTGATTCTTCTTTATACCGCAGCAAGACACCATGAGAATTTTTCGGATTGTGGACTAGTGTATCACAGATTCCTTATTCTTCTTTAGCGAGGGACCTTGTAATGACCTGTATATGAGGACTCCCTTTGCCCAGAATTCCGTTTGGGAAACCTGATCCTTGTTTTGTCA
>NW_006950187.1:0-6468 GCF_000164805.1 Carlito syrichta | reverse complement strand
AATCACATAACTTGAATATGTTTGGTTTGGATTTTTACCTCTGGATGTTTATCAGGTATATAGTCTCTTGTTTATTAATGCCAAATGGAATTGAGAGCATTTGAGTTAATAGTTAGAAATACCAAATCTGTGTTCTTAATTAATTGAGCAGTTCAATTTAAAAATATTTATATGAACAACATATTAATGATTCTTAAATCATGAGTTTCATTATAAATGAAGGAAGCAAAAAGTGGATAAAGTAAAATACACCCCAAAACTCTGAAAAGATTATAATAGATAAACACAATTATCACACATTTTTTGCACACTATTTTTACTTAACTCACTGCAGGAAGCAATAACAGGACAATATAGATTTAATGTAATATGTACTTTTCTGAAGTATTTTTGTTTTCCAAAGGGAAAGGAGAAGTTGATAAAGATGCTTAATTTAAGAAGGATAACAAAGTAAAGAAGCATTTTAAACCTCATATAGTAAAACAAGCACATCTGCACCTCAGTATAGTTTAATGACAATTACAGTTAATATTTTACCAACATGTCTATACAGTTCTACAAAGCACCTACTATGCTAGACAGTTCTACAAAGCACCTACTATGCAAATATACCCATAAAGTTTTAAAAGTTGAGTATTTCGAGTAAAGATGTTTTCTATCAACATATAGTTAGTGATGCATGGAATTAGATGTACTATAAAATTTCTGATTTTTTCTTTTTTATTTACAAATAATTTCTAAAAGTTTTTCCTTGGTTTTACATGAGTCTACCTCATCCAAATGTTTACTGGTTGCTCCTTCAGATAATAGTCTATATTGGATTTAGTGATTTATTTTACGGCTAATGTTTGTGTTTTACAGACATTCTTCAGATAAAATAGTCCCCTCATCACATAGCAAAATATAAGACCAAATGTGTTGGTGAAAATTCAAGAAGTTCTGCACCATGATTCAGCACTCATCAGTATGCTTTGTTCAGCAAGTCTCTAACTTTGAACCAGATTTGCAAAGAGAAAGAAGAGAGCTTGCAGAGCGTCATGACATTTCTGGTCCTTTCCATACATTTTAGATGCCACAAAATACAATAACAAAATAGAATTAACCCAAGATCCTTTGGCTTCTCAGTGGCAGGGTTTGGACGGGAAGTCAGAATCATCTGATGCAACATCCATGTCTTCCATAGCACTCCGCTACTTCTCATAAGCATGCCATACCATTGGGACACAAAGATTGCTCCTTGTGATCAAATCCTCCCAGGATTTTTCACCCCAGGTCCAGTAACTACATCAATGCTCTAATTTTTTTTGCATGAAAGCCCTGCTTCAGATTGCTACTGTCTTTCCATCTTTTTTTGAAAGAAGAAATATAACAAGTCTATGATGTAGACTACTTATCAGTCAGTAGGTAGTTGCCAGAGTCCAGCTCCATCAAGAGAGTCAGGGCCTGACTGGGGAGAATCGGGAAGCAGCGAAAAAGAAAAGATGAAGACGACAGGAATCCTCTTCCTAGGGAGAGCTCAAGACTCTGCCAATTTTTATTCAATTCTTACAAGCTTATATAGTTTTTCACTGACCCCTCTACCCACAAAATGTATCCCATGTTACACATTAAGGTTTACATCATGTTTTTTTCTCTTTTGTTTTTGGTGAAGTTGACCTTTACAAGTTTCATTTTGTTTCTTCCTGCTACCAGGTGGTGTAACAAAATACCAGCTGCCAATTTACCAGCCATGTCCTGTGACCCCTAGGTCACCTGAATCTCTTCACTTTGCTATTCTATTTCTTTTCCTTTACTAATCTATTTTCTTAATTCTACCCTTATATATACTTTTAGCGGCAATATATTGACTTGCTTTTTCTTTTATATAACCACTCTTATCTTACCTACTACGAATTCTTAATACTATTAATTTAAAAATTTAACTTTCTTAATTCTAATTGCCTTATCTATATTACTTGCTGTTTTCTTATCACCTATTTTACATTTTATATTTTTAAATGAAACATGTCTAAATCTACACTTATATATGAAACTAATCTTACTTCTAATCCTAAATATATTTAATTTTAAACCTACATTAAGTATATATAATTTTAAGTTTACCTTAAAACTTAATTATTTCCTATTCCTTATTTTTAACTAATACCTACATCTATAATAAACATTTATCTTTTAATTATAACGGCTATCTATTTAATTATAATCCTTACTTTAATTTTAACCTTCTTTCTAATTAAACTATAATATTTCTTAAATCAAAAGGCATGTCTGTGACTTGTTTTTCCCAAAAACGCCTGTTTGTGGAGATACTCTGTCTCAGTTTCTCACTCCCTCATCAATCACAACTGTCAATGTTGTTACTTTTAAAGGGTGTGAGGAAGTACTTGTTTTTCCTTTTTAGCTAAAGGTTGCAAAATTTGCATTCCCTTGTCCCTTCAGGGGGGAAATGTTTTGCTGTTGAGCCCTTTTTACATTTTTATACATAGGTTTATTGCTAATTCCACATCCTTGCACATTCTAAGGGCACCCTTTTTGCTGCAATCTCACCTCCATTATGCCTATGTATAATTTTTGCTGTCAAATGCCATCATCCATTTGTGCATCTATTATCTCAATTAAAGAGGGAATATTCTCAAGCCTATGCACACAATCCTTCAAAGTTAGGGAAGGTCCGTCAACAGGATCCATGGGGCTTTGCCTCTGTCATGGCTGCATCTTACTGGAGCCTTGCTCCCAGCCGGCGTTTTTCCTGTTTTCAGGTCCCTTTTACCTTACTTTTACTAGTGATTGCGGCTCCCGGCAGGTAGTGTCTTCTGTGAACTGTAAAGCAAAGGAAAGGTAGACATCTGCATCATCTCACATGTCATGTTAGATGGAGGAATTATTTGGCACCAAGGATGAAAACTATGTTTGTGCCATGTAACATAGCATAATGTTAATTTATGTAAAGAGGAAAATAATGAATTTGTCATGATGCCATATAGCAGGCTGTAACCCACTTACACCATGCCTATGTAAACAAATGATTCTCTTCCAGCTGGTGCCCAAAGTTATTTCAGATGTTTTCAGCATCTCTTATTCAAGCCTAAATTTTAAGTCCATACAGAACTTATGAGCTTCAGGGTCTGGACAAAAGAACTTTTCAAGTTTCATATCTTTTTTAGACTTTCCTGCACCAGCTGTGAAAATCAATTATCCCTGGTGAAAATTGAGCTGCTCTGTGTTCTCAATAATGAAAATGGTCAACTGCATGCTAGCAATTTTCTCTGTCCTTACAAAGATGAATGGAGACTTTGAATCCTTTTTCACTGCTCCATGGAATTGCCTTTTACTTATATTTTGAAAGTTGCCAGACATGCCAGGAGATTAACACAGAAGACTCTTTGGAGCAGCAGAAAAATTATACCACACACCAGTGACATTTGTGACTCCCTCAGGCTGGTATGCAGCCATCAGACAGTCAAAACAAACACCTCTCAAACACATGCCAGAACTCAATTCCCCCTCACATCTGCTCCCGTGATAAAAAAAACTAAAGTGGCTGATGGTACTTCATCAATTTTAAAGACCCAGTCAGTAGCTCAGATAATGCTTCAAGAATATAACAACAGAAAAATGTTGGCATACAACTGGACAAGGAGGAGGACACTGGGATGATGATTCAGCATGGGAAGCACTGGAAAACATCAGAAGGTCAGAGGTTCACAACTGGGCATAGAAATCTGATATTGTTCCTCACCATTCTGTTTTTGGGGAAGATGTTCACTATTGAAGAATGAGGATAAAAAAATAAGCCTCCTTTCCATTCCTTATACTATGGCCATCATCATTTTTATCATCAATAACACAATAAAGTAATATCATAATCAATTCTTAATTTATTTAAAGCAGAGTTTCTCAAACTTGGCATAAGTGATATATCGGGCTAATGATTTCTTGTTGGGGGTGGAGGGGGAGTTCTGTGCACCCTGGAATGTTTAGCAGCACCTCTGATTTCTAACCACTAGATACCAGTACCTATGCCAAGTTATGACAATTAAAAATGTTTCTAGACATTGCCAAGTGTAAAAATCACCCCAGTTAGGAATCACTAAGTTAAAGTGATACTTTCTTTTAAGTCTAAAAATGACCCAAAAAATTGAGAATACTCATGGACCTTCATACTCTTGAAACTGTTGAATGCATACCTAAATTGTCTCTGATATATAGTGGCTCCACATTTAATTTAATTTAATTTAATTTGTTTTATTGTTGAGTTGGAGTCTCACTCTGTCACTCAGGCTAAAGTGCAGTGGCATGCTCATGACCACTGCAGCCTCAACCTGTTGGGCTCAGGTGATTCTTCCACCTCAGTCTTCCAAGTAGCTTGTTTAATGTTTACTGGGTTATTTTAAAAGACCTGTTTTCAGGTTCAGTTTCTTTTTCTGCTCAATCTAGTCTGTTGCAGCTTTCAATTTTATTTTTGTATTCATTTAATTCCTGTTTCATGACTGACTTTTGTTTTTATTTGTATATCTATCAATTTCTTTGTTGAATTTGTGATTTAGATTATAAATTGTTTTCCTGATGTTGTTGGATTATCTATCCTTTCCTTTGTATTTCACTGAGTTTTCTTACATTCACTATTTCAAACATTTTTCAAACATTTCATAATTTTCCTTTTCTTTGGAGTCTGTTCCTGGTGGGTTTTTCTGTTCCTTTTGGGATGTCATGTTTCCTCAAGTTTTTTTTTATAGCCTTACATTGATATCTAAACAAATAGTGAAATAGCTGCCTTTTCTGGTTTTATGAAGTAGATTTCACAGGAAAAATTTTTTCCTGTAATAGTGTCCTCTATGTTGATTAATTAGGATGTTTTGTTTTCTATTTTCAGTGGGCCCAGAAGTATATTCTCCATGTGATTTCTTTGCCTATTATCATGTTATTGACATATAAGAGGTCTCCAGTGGCCTAGACTGTGGGTATTTGTAGAGACACTGTTGCAGCTTTGCTGAAGACAGAGGCTACCAGGCAGTCCAGTTCTCAAGCCATGGGGATGCACATGTTTGACACAGTGACTCTGTGGGTGAGCTGCTCCCAGTTTTTGAGGGTTATTTATGGTAACCAGTGGGTCTGGCAGTTGAGTGGAAGGGGTTACTAGTGACAGTGGGCACTGGTCAGGCTGGCTTCCAATCCTTGAGAGGCATGTACAGCTAGCCACAACCCTATCATTTGAGTAGACAAGGTTATTGGTGGTGATAAGCAGCAGGAAAGTGTTTTTCAGGCCTTGGGATGCTTTCCTGGTCTTGGGGGTGACCTTCTTACTGTGCTCAATCACTGTTCCTTTTGGATGTAAGGCACTGTATGTGTTCAGATGTTGATGCCACTGTACCACTGAATTTAGTTGAGATTGTAGCATTGCAGCCTTCTGTGTGGGTCTGGTTGAGTGACAATCTTGCCCCAGAAATGCAGAGATGCAGGAGCTTTTAGGTCCCAGGGGAAAATATACTCCAGTTGTGGCTCTGTTCTCCAGATTGTACTGGGCCATATTAACTTGGGTCCTAGGTAGTAGAGAGCCATTGTGAGTTTCTGCTGTAGAACAGCCCTGTCATATGGGCTCCAGCCTACTTTCTATACTGGCTTTAGGATCCATGATGACTTTGGGTCTTTTCTGTAGCTAGGATTGCAGTAATTTGCACTTGTAGTAGGAACCATTGTGAATCATCTACTTATCTTTTCCCTGCAATAAGAAGTATTTCTTAGTTGCAAGATGATCTCAAACAGGTGCTTTTCTTCCCTCTTTGTGCTACCATCCCAAGTTTCCATGTTTCAGATGGTTTTTGTTTCCTCCTTCCTTACTTAATTCCAGTGTTCGCCCTTTGAGTCTCTATTCAAAGTGCCAGTACGCATTTGTTGCTTTGGTTCTTTGTGAATATCAGGCACCTTTAGTAAGGTGAACATTGGGCATCTCCAGTAAGTCATCTTGATGATAAGGCAAGTTATCTTTAAAGCCATGACAAGGTGTTTCTACAATTGTAACTCTGACACTGACAAAAAGCAAACAACAACAACAAAAAACAAAAGATACAGAAGGTAAGTCACAAATGAACATTCAAAATTGGCTAATGTTTACATGAAGAAAGATCAAATTTTTTATTAACAATTTATCACCAATTTAGAGGTCTAATTCAAAGTCTATACATTCATTCTTTTTAAAAGCATTTTATGGTTTCATATAATTGTGCTAATGTTGGATGATTTTAAATATACCTCAGTAGTTCATAATTTGTATGTTCTATCAGTGGCCAAGACTGATAATACTCTCATTTACTGGCATCCATACTTAAGAGGTTATATTTAAACCAACAAATTAGCATATTTTCCAATAAATGTGTAACATAAGTAATTTGTGAGTTTGTAATTGATCTTCCCTGATGGGAGCAGTAACTAGTTTTACAACGTATGCTATAACAAAGCCACATATAAATA
>NW_006950186.1:0-798 GCF_000164805.1 Carlito syrichta | reverse complement strand
TCCGGGTGGGCCGAAGACCTCGGGCCGCAGGGCGAGCCCAGAAAGCTGAGGCCTTCTGTCTTTCACCTTTGCTGTTTTTATACCGCCGAAGAATTCTGTGCAGTCGTGGAAGAAGAAAAATGGCATGTTTATGTAAAGTACACACAGCTAACCTGGAAATATCATGGTTTATTTTTTCCATTTTTCCCACTATGCCACTTGGCCTTTTTCTAACATATGCAAAGGTTAAACTCTGAAGCACATCAAGAATGCTTTCTTTCACTTGGTTATAAGTTACTAGATATTGCTGAAGTAAAAAATGATATAAGTATATCCACTCCTTATTTGATTTAGGATTATGCAGTTTAGTGTTTAGACATAAGGTTTTTTAGAAGCACAAGTTTATAGTAGTTCATTATGAATTCATTATAAGTTCTAACACTTATCTAGGAGTTATGTAGGTGATTTACAACACTGTTTTCACTAACTTAGGGTAAGGATTAATATTAAGGTTTCTACTGAATTCTATAGTTAAAACTCTAAGTTAACATTTATAGAGTAGGTTTTCACTGAACTCATAATATAATAATCAGGCACTTTTATGACAGATCCTCTAAAACAGAAAGCAACCTTGAGGGGCCTGGGAAACATTACTAAAAGCTTCTTTTGAGTTCTCTTTAGAAACAAGCACTGCAAGATAAGAGAAAAGTAACAAGGACATCTGGACAAGGGAGGCGATCACAGGACTTTGAAGAACATAGGAGCCTAAGATGAGAAAATTCCTGACACATAAAGAAATATACACTTAAAGAAACTTCT
>NW_006950185.1:0-3896 GCF_000164805.1 Carlito syrichta | reverse complement strand
CAACTCAAAAAAAAAAAAAGAAACAATCAAAAGTTTTGGCCTAATCCTAAACGTGAGAAAACAGAAGAGACATCCAGGATTCAGCACTTTTCCAACAACCTGGCCCCACATTTGAGTCCCTCTTGCTTAGGGTCTAGGACAGTACATTGGTGAAGGAAAGAGTCTCTGTATCTGAGTAACCAAAATGGTAACCACTTGAAGTGTGGCTACTGCACTGAGAAAGTGAATGTTTTATTTTAATTGAATTAAGGTAACATATGGCTAACGGCTACTAACTGGACATTCTAGATTAAAGCATCCTTGGCACTGGAAGCTCTTTCTAAGCTTTGCAAGTCAGAACCTTAGAGATGGGCAAAATTTTCCTTTTACATTGAAGAAGTTATAGCTTACTACACATCAGAAAATAAGCACTACAACTAAAATCTGCCTGGTAGAAAGATACTGTCCTTCAGTTAAAGCCTAATGGTAAGAAATATATCCTCTGCTATTCACTGAAAAAGATATAACAAATGTCACTACATTGTTCAGACAATCTTTAGCAGCATGAACACTGACCTTGATCAATTGTGCACACTTGTCCGGTAGTTCTAACAAGTGTTGGGTAGTCTCTATAGTAATGATCCACATAAGGCCCCAATTTTAAGTCCCTACAACAAGCAGAGCACACAAAACATAATATATTACTGCATCTTCTTCTCCCCGTCCCTGCCCAGAGTTGAAAACATTCATCAGTTGAATTTTTCAATTAAAAAATTTACTTAGGCCAGGCTCAGTGACTCAGCCTGGAATCCCAGCACGTTGGGAGGCAGAGGTGAGTAGACTGCCTAAGCCTGTGGGTTTGAGACCAGCCCGGGCAACTTGGCAAGGCCTCTTCCCTACAATAAATCAAAACTTAGCAAGCATGGTAGTGCGCGCCTGTAGTTCCGGCTACTTAGAAGGCTGGGGCAGAAGGATCACCTGAGCCCAGCAGGTCAATGCTGGGGTGGCCTTGAGCATGCCACTGCACTCCAGCCTGGGTGATGGAGTGAGACTACAACTCAAAAAAAAAAAAAATTCCTTAGCAGATAATTAAATCTAAAGTCTCTTCATTGTATTTCTGGACCTTAAAGTGCCCAGTTTGACGAATGTAACCCAATCTCCATTTGCAAGTTAAATTTCATGGAAATAAAACTAGAGTAAAAGCACCGTGGCCTAGATCCCCCTGTTAGTTATTAGCTGTGTGATCTTCAACAAATCATCTCCATGAACGTCAGTATTTTCTTCTAGAAAATGAGGCAACATCAGCTAATCTACTCTGAAGTTTTGAAGATTAAACATGTGAGAAATACCTTATATAAAATGTAAAGCATTATACAAATGCTATTTCTGAGAGCCATGATTAAGGTTTGAAACTTATTTAACTACAAAATAATTTTCACGATAGTAATGATATCATAAGTGAAATTTCCCATCAGTTAAAACTGCCATGTTTCAGAAAAAAATCTTCAGGATCTCAAGGAAGATCACAGAAATTAGAAAATATACTATATTCCTAGCCGGGCTCGGTGGCTCAGCCTGTAATCCCGCGCCTTTGGGAGGCTGAGGTGAGTGGATTGCCTGAGCCTGCAGGTTCGAGACCTGCCTGGGCAGGCGAGACCTCATCTCTACAATAAATCAAAAATCAGCCGGGCGGGGTAGAGCATGCCTGTAATTCCGGCCACTACTGCTAACCCCTTTCTTAGGGTATTATGACAATTGCTCAGGGTCTGCTTATGCGTGAGAACATGTGGTACTCAGTTCTTTGTTTCTGTGGTAGATCACTGAGTATTATACATTCTAAATCCATCCAGGCTGCTGCAAAGTACATAATTTTATCCTTCTTTATGGATGCATAATATTCCATCGTTTATATGTACCACATTTTTTAAATCAAGTCTACTTTTGGTGGGCAGCATGGTTGGTTCCATGTTTTTACTATTATGAATAGTGTTGCAATAAACTTGCATTCACAGGTATCATTTTGTAGAAAGATTTGGGTTCCCCCAGGTATACTCCCAGAAGAGAGACTGCTGGATTGTATGGGAGGTCAATTTTTAGATCTTTTAGGAATCTCCACACTGTTTTACAGAGTTTGCACTTTCTTGCTTCTCCAGCCTTTCCAGCACTCTTGTAATCAATTCCTGCATTCAATCTTTTCTTTTAGAAATGTTAGAGTCAAAGACCCTGACTGACACAGGATAGGATAGGAGATAGGTATATAAGGAAACCAAGGAGAGTGTGAGTTCTGGAAGCCAAGTGAAAAAAATATTTCAAGGAGAAGGACATGATCAGTTCCCTGTAAAGAGAAATGCTGTTGATAGTTTGCATATAAGAAATATTGAGAATAAACCATTAACATTAAGTTACTAGATCACTTCAAAGGCCTTCAAAAAACTCATTCACTTAATTTCTGATCCTCATCCTTCTTCAATCTTTACACCATGACTTATCTAAAGCAGAGTTCAAGTCTTATTATCCATTGACAATGATGCTCTAGCGGCTTCTCATTGCCTTTAAAATATAGCTAAATTCCAGGCTCAACTAACCAAAGAAAGTCTATGTGCATATAGAGAATTTTGGAATTAATGATACATGATTGAGCCATTCCATACAAATGTGACTGAGAAAAGAATGGCTGCCAGTACAGCGACGAACTATTCTATATTCTCAATGAGGTAGAAGAAATAAAAACAAGTATTTAAAAAATAAAACCCTTTTTGTGTAGTGGTTTGAGTTCCTCTGGGTATATTCCCAGATGGGAGATAGCTGGGTCAGGTACCTGTGCACCCATGTTTATTGCAACACTATTCACAATAGCAAAAACATGGAACCAACTGAGTTGGCCATCAAAAGTGGACTGGGATTTTTAAAATGTAGTACATATACATGTGGAATATTATACAGCCATAAAAAAGGACAAAATTATGAACTTCACAGCAACTTCAATGTATTTAAAGTCTATCATGCTCAGGGATCTATCACAGAAATAAAGAACTGAGTACCATGTGTTCTCATTCATAAGTGGACCCTGGAAATTTATCATAATACTACATGAAAGAGAATGGCAGTAGGGGGACACTGACAGGAGAGGGAGGAAGCGGGGAGCACATAACATCAATAAGAGTACCTGATCCCAAACCAGGCCAAGTGAAGACCAGTGGGAAGCCCAAACTTCACCTGTATGATGACCACTTATGTACCTAATCCTGAATTGTACTCCACATTCTTTAAGTTTAAAAAAAAAAATTTAAAAGAAGAATATAGCCAAATTCCTCAGCAGGTCATCAAAGGCTTTCTCAACCTAACTCCAATAGACTTTTAAACCTCTTCTAGAGCCACTTTCCCAAATGGCCACTACATTCCAGCCACGCTGGCATGCCTGTTTCTCCCTTTCCATTCTCCCAAACCTGTGCACATGCTCTTCTTTCTCCACTGAACGCCCTTGTCTACCAGATTTTGTCCTTGCCATTCCAGGCGCAGCTCAAATAGCATCTGCACTGATATCTCACTCGTCCTCCAAGAAAGAATTAATTTTTCCTTAATCTGTGATCCCCTAGCTTGTTGCACATAATTCCAATTCTGCTGTTCACCAGACTATAATTTTTTTTCTTCATTTTAAAGATGTGGGGTACAACTATAATTTTTTATTTGCACATGTGTCTCTCCCACTAGGTTATATGCCCCTTCAGGACAAGGACCCTATTTTTCTCATTATTATACTCCAGGAGCATTAGTAAATGTTTTGTTGATATTAAATATATTAATCAACAGAAATACAGCACATTTGCTGAACTGAAACTGTGTCAGAGGTATTCAAAGAAGGAGATAATGAGTCTGTGCCAGAGTGGTCAAGACATCCTCACAGAAGATGAGAGACT
>NW_006950184.1:0-3345 GCF_000164805.1 Carlito syrichta | reverse complement strand
AGTGTCGTAATCCTTTTTTGTTGTTGAACTTCCTCCCTGACATTTAAAGTATCATTTTAAAAAAATCTTTGACCCCATTACACATCCTCTCTGAAAGTTTCTACCTGAAAACAAAAGACAGAAGTCTTCATTGATATGATTTTTTTAAATGTTACCTTCTATTGATTCTCTTGTCAAAGAGAGATAGGATTTAACTCAAAGTATGCAAGAATGAATTATTAATCATTAATAAATAATCAATTCTGATACTTCTACCTCATTGGTAAGCAAATAATGTCCTGCATGACTCTAAGGAGAGATTACACAAAGTGGATTATTTCTGCCTTACCTATGTTTCTGAATTGACAATATTGTCCAGTTCTCTGTGGCTTCAATGCCTAGTTATGAATGTCAGCATCCAGGAGAGAACTTCATGAAATGAATGGCATTTTAAAGAATAAATATTTGGGAGGCCGAGGTGAGGTGATTGCCTGAGCCCACAGGTTTGAGAGCTTGGTGAGACCTCATCTCTACAATAAATAAAAAAATTAGCTGACATGGTAGTAGGTGCCTGCAGTTCTGGCTATTGGAAGGCTGAAGCAGAAGTATCACCTGATGTGAAGGGTGGCTGTGAGCATGCCACTGCCCTCCAGCCTGGGTGGCAGAGTGAGACTCCAACTCAAAAATAATAATAATAATAATAATAAATAAATATGTGTCTCCACCAGAATTTTTGCTCATATGGTGTGAAAATGGTAATATCCTTTCATCGTTCTTATTCTACAGTTCTGCTTCCTGAATCCAACAATGAGAAAACTGTGTAGTATTAAGTGAGGAAAATTCTTAACTGGCATCTTATTGTATAACAGTTTTTTTTCAATCTTGAGTCTATTCAAAATATTTTTATTTTCCATGTCTGTCTTCTACTACTATTTATAAATTATATATATTTTTAATTGACATTAAAAAATAAACATAATTATTTTAAAATGAATTTTTTGCATCAGTTTATCTATTGACAATGTCATAAACCTAGTAGGAAATGCAATACAGACATGCTATCAATTTTATCAAAAATTCAATATAAAAATGAAAAGATAAACCATGAAATACAAGTAATATGTATTCATCTAAATTTTACTGTAATAATTATTTTACACTCAAAGTCCAATTCAATTGCTAAAATAATCCATCAAAATAAATATTATGGCCAGGTGCAGTGGCTCACACCTATATTTCCAGCACTTTGGGAGGCTAAGGAGAGAGGATTACTTCAGCCCAGGAGTTCAAGACCTGCCTGGGCAACATAGTGAGACCTTGTCTTTTACAAACATTTGTTGGGTGCAGGATCTCCTGAGTCCAGAAGGTTGAGGCTGGGGTGAACTATAATCATGCCACAGCACTTCAAACTGAGTGACAGTGATACCTTGAGTCAGTCAATTAATCAATCACTTAATATTATTACCATATTTTAACAAATGAGGTAACTGTATTCCAGTGAGGTAAAATAACTTGTCAAAGGCTATGCAGTTTGTATGTGGAAGAGCTAGGATACAAGCTTGGGTTAATTGGGTAAGAAGTTTCAGTGTCTGATTTTGTTTGACTCAGAATGCTCCTGGAGTGTTTTCTGGTTTTAAGGTTGCAACATGTACCAGATTATTTGCCACATTTCTTCATGTGCCAATCTTGTTCTTTGTCCATGAAACCTTTCCCGGGATATTCAGCAATGGAAATTGACTGTTCTTTTTTCCTTTCCTTTTCTTTTTTTTTTTTTTCAACCTGAACTATGGTTAGAGTTTTCTGCTTGAAATTTTAAAAATATATGTATTTCAGATATGGAAATACATTGTCAGTGTACAGATGTGAGAATGAAAATTGGAGGCTAGAAACACAGTTATGTTATAGGTGAAAATGGATGGGATTGGCTGGAGCTGGGAGGATTCATTAGGGGGATAAGTCCAGGTAAAAAGGAGAATCTTGGAAATGGTGGCAGATGAAGAATTTGTGAACCTGAGGAGGATTACCTTATCTTCCTGTGGGAAATGCTCTATAATATTCCCAACTTTAGTGATTTAAGTCATGATTGATAAAACCTAAGAGATGTTTGGTATTACAACCTAAACCTTACTCTAGGAATCTTCTCCATCAATGCTAGCCCTTGGAGAGAGTAAATATCAACTAAATTTCTAAAGATGTTCCAGACTGACAACACAAGTCCAAAATAAGGATACCAAAATAATCATAACCGATTTAGATGCCTTACATTTCAATAATCTCTTTATATCAGACTTATGTGTATTATGCAGGTATTTTAGAAGTGAATAAGTTTATTCAAATATTCAGTAAGAATCATAACAGAAAATAATCAGAAACATTTTATATCATCTGTGGTGAAATTACATTATAAGTATACGGTCCACTTAGAAACACCATTACAAATACATTTAAAGAGTGAGTTTCTGACATACCCATGTCACATTACAACAAGTTAGTATTTAAATCCTTTTATGTAGAACTTATGAGATCTTGTAGCAAGAGGTAAAGATTGCTTTATACCCCTTAAATCAGTGTAGTTATGTACATAATTACAAACCTAAGCAAATTTCAGAATAACTTATTATAAAATGAAAATCTATTAGTTACTTTATCCAAATACAAACATAATGAACTCCTATACGCAGATCATGAAAGTACTTACATTTTCCCAAATCAGTGTTTTTTTTTTAAGTGTGTGCCAATAACTATATCAAAATCACCTTAAGTGTTACAAATGTAACTCTTTCAGCCTCATCCCAAACCTATTGAATCCAACTCACTTGAGTGGGAATCTATTTTTCAGGGTCTATAGGTAATCTTTATTTATACTAAAACTTAAGAATCTTTCTAATAAGATAGGATAAGGATAGAATGTACTTATCTCTTCTAGTCATTTTCCCCCCCCAAGATAATGCTAAGGGAATATGAATATCAATAGGAAAAAATAGTTCTGGTGCTGTAATACAGTTCTCTTTAACTAGCTCTCTCATTCCCATGACCCGAATTTTAGTATTGATTTCAGTAGATAAGCTTATTATATATCTAAATAGGGATTGGTCATGACCTTATAGAATTTTCTCATTTCTGCAACAGTCAATTCTGAATCACTTCTCTGCCACTATCTAATGCAAAGTCTCTGACAGTAAGACTTATTGATAATAGACTGGTTCCTCAGGCCCCAAAGTAGAACCATGAGTAAATCAAACTAAAAGATTCAAAAACTAGCAACTTTTCAAAAATTTGCTTTTTTAAAATAAATCTCAATTGGAATCATAAAGAGAGAAAAACAATTTACATAGGTATCAAAGAGCTGTATCATTCTTGAAGTTG
>NW_006950183.1:0-765 GCF_000164805.1 Carlito syrichta | reverse complement strand
TTTTGTACAATGATCATATATTTATAATATGACATAAGACATTTTAAAACTAAGTATTTTAACATATTAACTTCAAGTTTTAAAATTTAAATGATACAAATGACGTTTTGTATTTTGAAATAATCTCATTAAAAAGCAAAAAATCGCCAGGCTCGGTGGCTCAGCCTTTAATCCTGCGCTTTGGGAGGCCAAGGTAAGTGGATTGCCTGAGCCCGCGGGTTCGAGACCCACAGGTAAGTGGATTGCCTGAGCCCGCGGGTTCGAGACCCACCTGGGCAACTTGGCAAGACCTCATCTCTACAACAAATAAAAAATTAGTTGGGAGTGGTAGTGTGCGCCTGTAGTTCCAGCTACTTGAAAGGCTGAGGCGGAAAGATCGCCGGAGCCCAGCAGGTCGAGGCTGCGGTGGCCGGGAGTGGCCACTGCACTCCAGTCTGGGCGACGGAGTGAGACTTCAACTCAAAAACAAAACAAAACAAAAAAAGCAAAAAATTAGTAATGGGCTATATTATGCTTCTCTCAATGCTTAGTTTATTATTTGAGCTTTAGTAAACACTATAACAGCAATTAGCAATATTTAAAATCCCTGGGGACAGAGGGAGTATTTCTTTAGTTTTAACTAAAATATATTCAAAGAACACCACTAATGCATGTACTCAGTCATTTTCATTTCTCATTTAGACCAAAGTTTAACATACCAGTCAGATTCAATTTAGGAATAGGCAATGGCTCAGTTGGAACAGGATGGTATGAAAACAAGGTAAA
>NW_006950182.1:0-700 GCF_000164805.1 Carlito syrichta | reverse complement strand
TTCAAGCCTAGATGTGTTTACCAGTGAATTCGACCAAATATTTATGAGAGAAGTAATACACGATGTAATCTTCTCCAGAAAAGTGGGAAAAGAGAACACATTCTATAATTTTTTTTCATGAGGCTCCCAAAATCTGACAAGACAAGAATGAGAATTATAGTCTAATCTCACTCATGAACACAGATAGATGCAAAAATCATAACCAAACCCAACCCAGCTCTCTCTCTATATACATGCAAACCAAACCCAGCTCTCTGTATATATACATGCAGTAGATAGACAGATGATAAACAATTGATAGTTAATAGATAAAGAGATAGATGATAAATAGATAGATGATAGATGGAGGGTTGATAGATGACTGATAGATAGATTACGCACAAAAGATTCCATCATGACTTTGTTAGTGTTTTCCAAGAATGTAACGTTGCTTTAACATTCAACAGAATCTACAAATTTCAACATGTAATCATCTCGCCAAGAGATCATCTGGCCAAGAGAATTTCCTTCATTTGATGAAGAAGCTCCACAGAAACTTTTTAGCAGCATTAGGCTTAGGGATGAAATAGTGAAAAGAAAACTTTCCTTCCAAGGTTTTGCACAAGACAAAACTGTCCATCCTGTTATCACTCCTATTGTTCAACATTATCCTGGAGTCCTAGCCAGCACTCAAGGCGAGAAGAAGAAAAGAAAGAAGCCA
>NW_006950181.1:0-694 GCF_000164805.1 Carlito syrichta | reverse complement strand
TTTGTCCCATTATCTGTCTGAGTGCCAGTACCACATATTACTATTTCTGTAACGTGTCATGTTTTTAAAATCAGGAGGTGTAAAAGCTTTATTTTATCCTTTATGGCTAATGTTTATAGTCCCGTGAGATTCTATGGAAATTTTAGATTTTAAAATATTTTCTCAAAGAAAAGTATCACTGAAATTTTCATAGGAATTACATTAAATTTGTATATCACTGTGGGTAGAGTTGAACTGCTTTTTTAAATTTTGAGTTGGAGTCTCACTCCGTTGCCCAGACTGGAGTGCAGTGGCACATTCCCGGCCACCGCAGACTCGACTCGCTGGGCCCCGGCGATCCTTTCACCTCAGCCTTCCAAGTCTTCAGAACTACAGGCGTGCACTACCACACCTGGCTATTTTTTTGATTTATTGTAGAGATGAGGTCTCCCCAAGTTGCCCGGGTGGGTCTCGAACCCGCGGGCTCAGGCAATCCACTCACCTCAGCCTCCCAAAGGCACGGGATTACAGGCTGAGCCACCGAGCCCGGCTTATATATCTTTTTTATATTTAATAATTTTGTATTCCTGTCTCAAGAATTATAAATGACACGTTTTTAATTTTCTGAACTTTTTCATGCTTGTGACTATTAGTCCCCTCTAGTTAATCTTTTAAAATTCAATTATTGTATGTCAGCTTTACTATTTTACTGAAT
>NW_006950180.1:0-4196 GCF_000164805.1 Carlito syrichta | reverse complement strand
GTGGGGATGCTTTCAACTCAGTTTGCATGGGGAGAAGTCCCTCAACCCTAATCTTCATTATAACTTCTCCTCTGTAGCCTCCAGATAATAGAATGCTGGGCTCACTTGAATAGGTTGAAAAATGAAGTCTCTTTGGCTGTACCCACCCCCTTATTATGAACTGGTGATGAGATTTAAAAAGTACTTACCTTAAAGGTGATAGATATATAAGCAGTTTCATGTCGTTTATGGCTTCTATTCTAGGGGTGGATTTTAAAACTTGGCACTCAAATTCAAAAAGTCCTGCAACCCTGGGCGCTTCTCTCCTGTGACCCTCATCTGTCATCTCTATAAAATAATTTTATGATGTGCATCTGGGAGTATACAAATCATTGAAGAGAACACATATGTACACACAGAGTTGTTCCACACACACTGAGACATTAAACAACATAGCTTTGAAATTCTTAGAACACATATCACTTAAAGCCTCAAAGAGATTTGTGGCAGAAGGAATTACTGGCCACAGTTTTCCACTATGTAATGACCTCATGCCAAGCAGAGCATCCTTCCCCAACTCTCGACTTTGAACTTGGCCATGCAACTAGCTTTGGCTAGCAGGGTGTTGTTTCAAGACCCAACAAGCATAGAGTCCAGGATGTGCCTTGACTCAGTGAGAGGAACATGCTGTACCTTCAGCCAGGACCCTAGCAGGACATATGTGGAGCAGACCACATGCCCTGGGGGCACTAGTACAAGGAGAGTATGTGGTATGCAAGCCAGTCCTGATCCCAATGTGCAGCCTGGACCTTGTAGCCCACAGTCAGGAGCCAAAAATCTAAACTACCCCTGCTGAGTTGTAGATGACCAAAGAGACTGAGAATAAGTAATTGTTTTAAGCTACTGGGACTTGGAGTGGTTTGTTACACAGCATTATTATAGCAATAGCTGACTAATACAATATCTAGGCTCATACAAAATCTATACATACACTCAGATCACACACAGGCACTCATGGAAAACTCTCTCTCACACACACATAGGCACACAGAATCTGTCATATAAACTCATATATGGGCCACTAAGCTCCTTCTCCCCACACCCACCCCCCCCAACACACACACACACAGACACAAAATCTGTCACATAAACTCAAACTTGTAGGTCACTAAGCTCTTTCTTGCCATCCTCACTCCCACACATACGTTCCCCACCCCTACACAAGCATACACATTAGCAGTGAGCATTGTCCTAGGAGCTGGGACAACCTGCCTACCTCCTTCCCTGATGCTGTCAGAGGTGCTGTCCCAGCACTGCCTGGTCTTCCAGAGACCAATTTTGTCTTTAGTATCCATTACTAAAGCAGCTAGCAGCTTGCTTTTTTCCCTTTCTACTCCAGTTGTTCAATGCCCGTAAGACTTGTGACATCCTATTCTCCCAAGGGAAAAAATTACAGCTGGAGTATGTAAATGAATTCAGGAACACAAATCTTTCATTCCTCAGCTCTTGGTGGCCTCTCTGATAGTCCCTCTTCTCCAATTGTCAGTACAGCTGCTCATGCAGTGAGCAGTAAGCAGACTCATCCTTTCATCCAAGGATAATAGGTGTCCCCACTCTTGGTTAGAGATGGTTTGGGCTTGTAAAGAGCCCAACCTTCCCTCAGCTCAGAACCCAGGGCCAGGGAGCCAGGGCTTCTGCAAGGTGGCTTGGGATGAGCAGTCTCCCAACTCCCTGATGCTGCGACTCCAGCACACAGAAGCAGGATTGGCTCCAGCAGGCCTTGCAATGACCCAAGGAGCTCTCCAGTCCTGCTGAGGCCCCTTCTCATGCTCTCTCCTGCTAAAGAGGGTCTGATGCTGTCTCCACAGTGGACCATGGCCTGGTTCACTCTGGAAGTAGGGAAAACACTGAAGGAAACAGGCCACAAGAGTCTGTGTGGTGAGGGTGGTCACAGCACCCTTTAGCACATTTTTTTTTAGTGGTGTGTCGGTGACCGGCACCGACCGAGGGAGGGTTAGGACCCGCACCGGAGAGTCAAGACGGAGAGAAGAGACCACTCGGAGGCAGTTCTTCTGGGATCAGTCTGATCAGGACTGAGTCCAAATTTTATTCGGACTCCTTCCAACTTATATACCATTGTCTATACCCTCCAGCAGTGTGATAATCACTTGCTGAGGGCGTACAAATTCCATGCATATCGCACTTTACAAACTATCACAAGACCATCACGAGATTTGTAAGTTCCAAGCAAACAATTCGAATTCCATGATGCCTGACGTGCTTCACAAAACTTACATTAAGGTCACAGGTGCACAATTTCAATACAGATTGTTCAAAGTGTTTTCCATAATGTTCAATAAATCATTCATATTATACTCTTTGTTCTAAACCCTGATTAATACAAAAACTTTCTAAGTTAATTCTAGGTTCAATCCAAGTTCACTGACTCCTAATATGATTGATATTATCAACTTAACACTATACTATAATCTATAAGTTTACTTAAATGACTTAATTTTTATTTATTCCATTAACCTATTATGATTCAACATAGTGCCCTGTAATTCTATAACAATTAATTCAAAACTTATTCTTAAGCTACAAAACCTTACCATGACTTATATAAATTTTATATGTCTAAACTTTAATTTTTATATAATCTAATGATTGAACTTTAATACTATGCTATATCTTATTAGGCTAATACCCTATCATTAATTCTTTCATAAAATCTTAGGGTAGTTGTCATACTCTTGAACAAGGAAAATGTATGGTTGCCATGACGATGGCCATGGGCTGGAGCAAACAGAGTTTCGGTATTTAACGAAACTAGAAAAAACGTTCTGTCTGGCTAGAGGCAGGGCGATAAAACTATTATGGTAATTTAGTTTCTAATCTTAGCTCTAGGGGAGACTGCTTTCGGGAACAAGAGCTAATTAAACCAGTCTACCAGGAAATAGAAGTTAAAAAATATCTAGAAAGAAGTAAAACTTAGAAGGGACAAGGTCATATAAAATAATTCTGCTGTGCAACTTTCCATCAGGTGTATAGAGATTTACTTATAAGTTTTACTGCCATGTATGCACACTAGTCACTAATCACACGCCAATATTATAAGTATAACTGATATCCTATGTCAGAGACGATCTTCCAGATGGGCCTTTACAGGCCTCAGCCATGTAGCTATAGATGTTGGCTCCCAACAGTGGTGGGTTTCAAGAGTTTTTTTTGTTTTGTTTTTCAGTTGGAGTCTAATTCCAGGCTAGAGTACTCACTGCCACCGCAGCCTAAACCTGCTGGGCTCAGGAGATCCTTCTACCTCAGCCTTCCAAGTAGCAGGAATTACAGGCATGCACCACCATGTCCAGCTAATTTTTTGATTTGTTGTAAAGATAAGGTCTCACCAAGTAGTGCAGGCTGGTCTGAACTCAGGCAATTCTCTCACCTGGACCTCCCAAAGTACTGGGATTATGGGCTTGAGCCACCACACCTGTCTTAATTTTTTATTTTAAAGATGTGGAGTACAATTTAGGGTTAGGTATACAAATGTTTATTATGTAGGTACCCGTGCTCCCCCTCTCTTGGCAGTTTCCCACTAGTGCCAATCTGCCTCCCCTCTCCTGGCAGTTTTCCACTACTTTCTTACAGTATTATGATAATCAAGATCTGCTTATGAGTGAGAATATGTGATACTCAGTTCTTTGTTTCTGTGATAGATCACTCATTATTAGAGACTCTAAGTCCATACAAGTTGCTGCAAAATTCAGAATTTTGTCCTTCATTATAGCTGTGTAATATTCCATTATGTGTATGTACTATTTTTTTATACAGTCCTCTTTCAATGAGTTGCATGGTTGGTTCCATGTTTTTGCTATTGTGAATAATGCTACAATAAACATGTATGTGCAGGTATCTTTTTCATAGAGTGATTTGAGCTCCTCTGGTTATATTTCCAGAAGGGAGATTGTGGGATCATATGGAAGGTCAATGTTGAGATCTTTTAGGAATCACCAAACTGTTTTCCACAGAGATTGTACTAATTTAAACTCCCACCAACAGTGTAGAGGGACACACATTACAAGAAGCTCAGGAAGAGTCTCAGACAGAATATTTAACTTGAGTCCTAAGAGATAAGTAAAGATTCCTAGGTGAAAGGAAAAAAAGTCATCCAGGGAGAGGAAATGACATGAAGAAGACAAAAGACATAAGCTGCCAAG
>NW_006950179.1:0-6154 GCF_000164805.1 Carlito syrichta | reverse complement strand
TTTTTTAAATAAAGACAAGGTCTTGCTATGTTCCCTAGGGTGGTTTTGAACTCCGGGCCTCAAGCAGTCCTTCCTACCTTGGCCTCCCAAAAAGTTAGGTTTACAGGTGTGAGCCACTTTGTTCGGCCCCCATTAAAATATTTTTGCCAGCAATATTTAAGAGATTGTCATTCTTTTTTATTTATGTTTTTCTGATAGATGCATAGTGATAACTCATTGTGGTTTTAACTTGCATTTCCGTAATGACTAATGATGTTATGAGAATTCTGGATATGAGGTTATGTCTGATACATGGTTTGTGAATATTTTCTTCTGGTTTGTAGCTTGTCTTATATTATTCTTTTAATATTTCATAGAGTAAAAGTGTTTAATTTTGATGAAGCCTGTTTGTCATTTTTTAAAAAATGGATATCGCATTTAGTGTCATGTTTAAGAATTCTTTGTTTAGCTTAAGATTGTGAAGATTTTTTTCTAGGTTTCCAAATAGGTATATTTAGCAGTTCATGTTTTACATTTTATTAATTTACTATAGGATGTTTCATCTGAAGTTGAGGTTTTTATTATTCTATTGGGAGACTCAATTCTTTCAATAACATTTGTTGAAGACTATTCTTTCCTCATTGCATTTGCACTTTGGTCAAATGTCAGTTGATCACATTCTTGTGGGTCTATTTTTGGACTTTCTATTCTTGTACATTAGTCTATGTGGTTGTCCATACTGTCTTGTTTGCTATAGCTTTGTAGTCTTAAAAAAAATTTTTTTTTAAAGTAGGATTTATTGAGAGGACTGAAAAGCTCCCACAGTGGGAAGGGACCTAAAGGGGTTGTCATAGTCTTAAAATTGATTAGTGTGATTTCTCCCTTCATTACTCTTCTTGCCTTTTCGTATTAATTTTATTATCAACTTGTCTACAGCTACCAAAAAGTCCTGCTGAAATTTTTGTTCAAAGAAGCACATTTTTACTTGTCTTTAGAAATTAGTTTGTTTTGATTAGTAAATCCATGTCCAAGACTGAGTCTACCTTAGAACCAGAGGGCATCAGTAAAGGTAACTTCCTTGGTGCATGTGTTCCTCAGTCTCCCTGCCCTACCGCAGCCTGCCCATAGGTCCCTTGTGAACCTTTCTAGATGGGATCTTTCCAGACTTGCAGGAGAACCATGTGCTTTTGTCATCTCTCAAATGTCAGACTGTAAATATTCTTGCACCCTGTGCTTCTTTTCCTTAACTCTACATTCGGCTCTGTTTCATGCCGAGAAGGGCTTCAGAGTGCCCCATGACTCTGAAACAGACATACAGAATTGCTTTTTTAAAATGATGGCTAAATATGCATAACATATTTATTATTTTAATCATTTTTTGAGTGTACTATTCAGTGACATTAGATACATTCACATTATTACTATCTACACTAAAGACTTTTTCATCATCCTCAACATAAATTCTGTACCTATTAAACAGTGACTTCCCATTTCCCTTTCCCCTAGTCCCTGATAACTCTATTCTGTTTCTATGAATTTGTTTATTGTAGGTACTTCATATACCATATTTGTCCTTCTGTGTCTGGCTTCTTTCACTTAGCATAGTGTTTTCAAAGTTCCTCCATGTTGTAGCATCTATCAGAATGACATTCTTTTTTAGGCAATGTTGTATAGATATAGAACAGTGTTGAATAGAATGGAACATCATAGATATACCACAATTTATCATTTAATCTTTTGATGGACACTTGGGTTGTTCCCACCTTTTGGCTGTTGTGAATTATGCTGCTGTGGGTATATGAATAACTGTTCAAGTCTCTGCTCTTAGTTCTTTTAGATATATACCTGGTGGTGGAATTGCCAGGTTATATGGTAGGTAGTTTGATGTTTAACTTTTTGAGAAATGCTTAGCTCATTCATAGTGGCTGTAGCCTTTTATGTTCTTACTAGCAATGCAGGAGTGAGAGTTCCAATTTCTCTACATCCTTGCCAATACTTATTATTTTCTATTTTTAAAAAATTTATAGCCATCCTAGTAGGTATAAAGTGGTCTCTCATTGTGGTTTTGTTTTGTGTTTCCTTAATGATTAGTGATGCTGAGCATATTTTCATATGCTTATTGGCAGTTTATGTATGTGCTTTGAAGAAATGTCTGTTCAAGTTCTTTGCCTATTTAAAAAATTGTTTTAAATTGTTGATTTTAGGAATTTGTATATTCCTAATGTTAAACTATGAGATATATGATTTGCTGATATTTTTTCCCATTCTGTGGGGTTATCTTTTTGCAAATATGTTCTTGGTGAAACTGGCTTCAGCTCACTTTTGCTCTCTGAGCTTTTTTCGCTTAGTTTTATCTTTTATCCTCTCAGTATTCCTTTCCGACTTCCAAGCTCACAGACATACAAGTACTTTAAAAAATACCAACAGAAACCCTTGTTGATAGGTTTTTAGTTTTGTAATTAAGAGGTATATTGGATTTCAATTTTTTGGATGTGATGTTTAGCTAGTGAGACATTTGCAGCAACCTGTACCAGATCCTTCTAGCTTATGGTGGCTTCCTGCTGAGTCCCTTGTGTATGTAGAGATGGTATTGTCTGTTTACCATTTGCTGAATGAGGGAGGAAAGGGCAAAGAAGTGAACTAATACTTATTGGGGTCTGTTATCTTCAAGAAACTTGATGTGTATTTTCTCATTTAGGAGACATGATATACTTCTGTACAAGTTTGTGTTACAAGCAAAATATTTTAACTCTTCTTAGAGAGTTTTTTCCTTTGTCTTATCTTATGTTTTCTTTTCCTCAAAGCAAATACCATTATAGATATTACCATTAGATACTTGCAAGGTAGTACTAGAATATTATTAAATATCTGTTAGAGCAACTAAAATCAAATTTTGGTAAGGATATGGAGCAGCTGGAACTCTCATATATTACTCATGGCACTGCAAACATGACACCGTACTTTGGGAAACTGGCAGTTTCCTGTGAAGTTAAATATTTGGGGAACCCCCCCAACGCCTGGCATTTATTTATAAATAATTGTTTATTCTTACATGTTTAAACTTTAGTCACTTTCAAAATACTCTTCATATGATGCAATCAATACACCTATCAAGATGCTTTTTTCACTGCTCAAAACAGTTTCTGAACTCATTAGTTTTGATGCTTTTTAGTGCTTCTGCCATTTGTTGTTTTATCTCTTCCATGTTGGCAAAATGTTCCCTTTTGAGGATTTTTTAAATCCAGGGAGGCACAAAAAGTTCCAGACAATATCAGGTGAATAGGGAGGGTGGGGCATGTGTGTCATGCTTTTTTTGATCAAAAACTGCTGAACATTCAGTGTAGTATGGGCAGGTGCGCTCATAAATTACCCATCACAAAATGGGCAAATATGTTGAAAAGATCTCCAAAAGAAATTTACTGAAGACTGACAGCCTCTCATGACAATGCTGTCTGATACAGTGATGCTGATGGGTTCCTAGAACACTTATCTGGGGGGCGGGGGAAGCCTGTACTACAAGGGGTCCATCCTTCAAAAAATAATTCTCTTTTTGGGGGGGGTTCTTCCCTTGTATACTTACCATTAGACAAAGCAGTCCTAACTAACTCCTTGGCATTTGCTTAAGGGAAATGAAAACACATGCCTACACAAAGACCTGTATAAGTCTATCAGTTTTTGAGTAGATAAACAAATTGTGGTACATCTGTATAATGGAATACTACTTAGTTGTGAAAAGGAACAAACTACTGATACAGCAACATGGGTGAATCTTAAAGGCATTATGATGTGATGAAGTAGGAAAAAAAAGACTGCATATTGTATGATTCCACTTACATAACATGGTAGGACAGACAAAACTGTAGGGCAAGACAACAGATGAGTTGTTTGCAGTGCTGGGTGAAGGAGGAAGGAATTGACCACAAAGGACACGGGGAACTTTTGGGTGTGGTGAAAGTGTTCTATATTGTGACTGTGGTAGGAGTTAACATGATTGTGTAACGTTTGCCAAAACTTACAGAGCTGTACACCTAAAATGGATAAATCTTTCTATATTGTTATTTTCTAGCTATACTCAAGTAGTGTTAAAAAATAACATGCTAATTTTCTTCTTTTGCAGAGTATTGCACTCTACATACTTGGTGATGAGAGCTCTGTTTTTGATGAAGTTTCACAATATTTATCCAGAATAACTATAGGTAAGATGGTATAACATTAGACCCTTCAAAATAAATTTTTACCAATGTCAAAACCATAATTGAAATTAAAAACTTAAAATTTAAAAAAATATTTCCTTTAGAGGCCATGTCTTCTCTCTAGTACTGTTCTAGTCTACAGTTCACAACTGACTCTCAGATACCAGGATTACTTAAAATCTAACAAATCTTATATTTTCGGTGTGCCTAAAAAGGACTTTTTTAGCTTCAAGGAAATTATTATACAATTGAGACTTTGAATCGCACGGGTCACTTTATGTGAATTTTTTCCAACCAAATGCATATTGAAAATACTTTAGTCTCAGGATGTGAAACCGTCTAGCAGGTTCCACAGGGCCAGCTGTGGGATTTGAGCATGCATGGATTTGGTTAGAAATATGTGGGAAGTCCTGGAACCAATCCCCCATGTATACTGAAGGACAGCTGCACCTTCCAGCCTGCCACAGTTCTGTTTATTGATTTTTAGGAGTTACTTGTTAATTAATTCCTATTTCCAAATGTCTTCTACATGTTGTGTATTTTCTTTACCAGGATGCTTATCAAAATAAAGTTTCATTTTGTTTCCTTTTAGCCCCCCAGAAGTCACAAGCAGAGCAAGAGGAAAATAGGTGACTTCTATTCATATTGTGATTTTATATTGAAAATTTAGAGCAATTACGTTTTACTGTTCTATTTAATAAATTTGTATTTTATTCTTGTATAGGTTTAGTTTTAGGCATTCTGCATCAGTTTCTAGCCTAGCTGAAAGATTGGTTGTCTGGATGGCTAATGTCGGTAAGAGCTTCTTTGTTAACTCTTTGTTAGGCCCTGTTTTCTCTGGACTAGCTAGAACTGGGAGGCATGAGGAGAGAGGGGCTCTGGCTTTAGGAACGGCCTCAAAAGGTTGAAATTATGATTTATCAAGCTGTATTTCCTTTTTCTCACAATCACACAACTAATAATACAATAATATTTGGGATACCAGCATATTTATTACTCCTCATTGTGTAAGAAATCTTTGTTATTCACCTCAGACCAGTCAAGACGGTGGCTATGTAAACTGGTCTTAGAACAGAGAACTCTAATCACTACATATTCAAACCTGAAGTCATTGTGGTACTCAGATATCAGAAATAGTATTTCTGACAAAGTCTAAAGGCAACTGTATAAACATTTCAGTGTATGCTTTTGAAGGATAAAGGCCAGGGATTTTAGGCACCAAGATGGGCATTCATCTGGGAAGGGGAAAATGGAGGAAAAGTCCTCTGTATTCCCTATCCTCAAAACCTGTGCTCCTAGGTTTTAAATTAAGTAGAGTGCTAAAGAATTTTTTTTCACAAATAACTGCAAAAAATAAAAATTACTGATATTAAGATATGACTAAAAAATGAGGATGACATATAAAATACAATGTTAAAAAGTAATGCTTTAATGAATTACAGGATGTTTCTGAATTCTGAATAAAGTATGTTCCAAATGGAGTTCTTCACAATTCCTGTTTGTATGCCACTATGAAAATGGCAGTAACTGTCATATAGTGTACATACAGAATACCTGTGTCTCCCAATGAGTTCTGTCCATTTGTAGATCACATAATATTGAATATGTTATTCCCATATCAGGAAACATTTTTTTGCCTCAGTAGTTAATCTTTTTATATTATAAAAAATGCATAATACTGTAAAATGTAGCAAATCACTACAGGAAAATAAATCTTAATGAACTTGAGGATTTAAAAGAAATTTAAATATGTAATATGTTATACATACAGAAGAATGTAAAAAATTCTTATGCTTAGTTTAGAGAATGGTATTAAGGTGAATGTTGATATACTAGTTACCCACCCTTAGAAACAAAACATTACCAGCATAGTAGAAAGCCTCTGTGTATTAGCTCTTGGTGGTCGCCTCCTCCCGCACACCTCACTGCTCTAGGTAACCACTACCCTACCTACATTTTGTATTACCATCACCCTGTTTTTC
>NW_006950178.1:0-677 GCF_000164805.1 Carlito syrichta | reverse complement strand
GCACTCCAGTCTGGGCGACCGAGTGAGACTCCAACTCAAAAAAAAAAAAAGAAATCCTCCATGTCTACCGCATTTAGCAGAGCACTGTACACAAGTGCTTGAAGCCTAAGGATTGCTCAGTAAAGGTCCCTCCCATTATGCTGTCAAATTCTGAGGCTGATGTCATAAATGACAATTTGACATGCTTGTATCCCTTACTTTACTTACCTCTTTTAATGTAAATATTAGCCTTTTTGTCAATCTACAGATTCAATGAAATAACCATTAAGTTAACATCATTCTTCTCATACCTGGAAATTGCAATAAATAATTCATATGAAACCATAAGCAATCATGAATAGCCAACAGAATCGTATCAAAAGAAACAAAGCAGGAGCTATTGCAGTTCCAGACATCAAACTTTACTATATGTTTACAGTAATTAACACAGCCTGGTATTAGTACAAGAATAGGTTCATAGGACAATGGATCAGGACAGAGAATGAAATCCTCAAATTCTCAAACAACACATCATTGAAAACACCTCCCAGACCAACTTTGGTACTGGAGAACATATTCAATAAATGGTGCTGGGAAAAGGCTGACAACATACATAAGATTGAAACAAGACCACTATCTATCACCATACACATTAGACTAAATGGATCAAAGACCTAAACATGAAACACCAAATTATA
>NW_006950177.1:0-369 GCF_000164805.1 Carlito syrichta | reverse complement strand
GCGCTAGTGAGGGAGGCCCCTAGTTTCGCAGAGCCAGTGCCAGAGCTCCCGAGACCACCAACCTGGAGACCCGGGGATTTCCATTCCTTTGGACAGAACTGACCTCCCCAGGGTGCAGCCGCAGTGTGCTCTGGGTAAATTGTTACTCTAGAAAATAAAATTGATCGCCAGTGCGAAACTCTTTCTTACGTGTTTTTGGTCTGGCTGTTGAACGTACAGGTCCTGGGAAGGGTGGTGTGGGATGGGGGAGAAGGGGGAAGTCTTTGCAGTTTCAAGAACCAGACACAGATGGGCCATGTGGTGGGAGTATGGCGAGAGTTGTCATCTCCAGTGTACAAGAGGTTGCCGTGTGACCTGCGTGGACGGTGG
>NW_006950176.1:0-322 GCF_000164805.1 Carlito syrichta | reverse complement strand
ACTTTTGTTAATGTTCCAGCAGGAGTTAATCCACGAGGATTAAAACCTAATGTATTATGGCAAATGGATGTAACTCATGTACCTACATTTGGAAAATTGTAGGTACATGAGTTACATCCATTTGCCATAATACATTAGGTTTTACATTTATTGGAAAATGTGCATGTTACTGTGGATACGCTTTCTCATGTTATTTTAGCCTCAGCAAGAACTGGAGAAGCTTACAAGGACGTGGTGCAACACTTATTTTTTTGTTTCTCAAAATTAGGTATGCCAAAACAACTTAAGACTGACAATGATCCTGCATATACATCAAAATCTT
>NW_006950175.1:0-745 GCF_000164805.1 Carlito syrichta | reverse complement strand
AAGGTTGAGAAGTCACAGAGACTTTCTAGAGATTGAAAGGTTCTAGAACATTTTTTGTCTTTGGAATCACATCAGGGTTCTTGGTCCTTGTTGGTTATGGGATTTTCCCTTCTCTGAGTCTGAGTTTTCTGTTCTCTAAAGTGGGATGCCTGTTCTCTATCGTATAAGGATGTGGTGAGGGTTCAATGAAATTATACTATAATGTCTTAAAATGACCCAGCCCACAATAAATACTCACTAAGTGAAAACTTCTTTCCTCCGTACCTCTTTGGGTTTATCTAGGACAGTGTTTTCAAGTTTTACTTTTAGCTGCAGATTTCTTCTCTCAAATAAAATATTCATTGGAAATGCTTAGCAAATATACACAGGTGAAGCTGCTCCTTGTGAATTTGTGGGGGGGGAGAGTTGCCTGCCTGGCCTCCCCCTCCCCTCGAGGACAAATTCATCAAAGTACCTCTGTAGAAAAGCCTCCTAAACAGCTCAAGGGTGCCTCCTTACAGGTTACAACCTTGCCCACTCCTTCATACACGCATTGCTCCTTTCCAAATCCTGCAGGGTCACAGCCAGATATAGAATTCAAACCAAGACAAGCAATGGCAGAATTAGAATTAGAGTTTGATTTTTCTAGTTAAGTGTGCAGAACATACCCTAATCTCACAGAGTGATGCATTTTGCTTGGTAATGTTTGAGATGTGGGAAGGGAAGGGGTTGCAAGCCCCTTCGAGTTTGACAAAAGGATACTGTT
>NW_006950174.1:0-939 GCF_000164805.1 Carlito syrichta | reverse complement strand
CTCTCGCCTCAGCCTTCCAAAAGTGCTGGGATTACAGGCTTGAGCCATCGCGCCTGGTCAATTTCTACTTTAAAAATTCTCCCCTGTTCTTTTAAATGACCTTATCTCAGTTGTCTGTCATTCCTCTGCCATTGTTTTTTAGTTCTCCTTACTTTTTCTTACACTGCTTCAAAGGCAGGACAATCCACACTTAGCCGCAGGCTGCTGAGGATCTTAGTTATAATTTCCCTGTCACTGTTTCCTCTTCATTTGTACCCATTAGTCACCTCATTAATAAATGAGCCGATGGAAAGACAAAGATGTTGAGTGTAGAACATAGTAGTTAGTGAGCATGGCCTCTAGAGCCACCAGGCATGGCCCACTATTTGCTGGATCACTTAACTTCTCACTGCCTTGGTTGCCTCAACTGTAAGAATAGGCGAGAGGTGAGTGGATTGCCTGAGCCCGTGGGTTCGAGACCTCACCAGGCAACTTGGTGAGACCTCATCTCTACAATTAGCTGGGTGTGGTAGCACACGCCTGTAGTTCCAGCTATTTGGAAGGCTGAGGCAGAAGGAAGGAAGGAAGGAAGGAAGGAAGGAAGGAAGGAAGGAAGGAAGGAAGGAAGGAAGGAAGGAAGGACGGCAAAGAAAGAAAGAAAGAAAGAAAGAAAGAAAGAAAGAAAGAAAGAAAGAAAGAAAGAAAAGAAAGAAAAGGCATGATTGTAGCATTCTTCACTGGATGGTGCATTATATCAAATGAGTTATTTCTACTGAGCACTTAGAATACTGTGTAGTACATCGTAAAGCTCAATGCAGTCAGTCATTATTATTAACAGATTTTATTGATCCTAAGATGCTCCTTTTTTTACTTTTTAATATCTCTGAAATCAGAATGTCGTTCAGTCAGTAAGTGTCCTAATTCTTAGTATCTCTTGAGATAATGATACATCTTATCATC
>NW_006950173.1:0-733 GCF_000164805.1 Carlito syrichta | reverse complement strand
TCTTTGTCTCTCTAAAGGATTGAGAAAAGACTGTATAACTTATGCCAGTGTATCATAATATTTAGTGTGTATTTTCTAACAACAGGGATTTTTTCTTTTTTCTTTTTTTCTTTTTTGGGGTCAGAGTCTCACTCTGTCATTTAGAATGGAGTGCAGAGGCATACTCACGGACACTGTAGCCTTGACCTGCTGGGCTCAGTGATCCTTCTGCCTCAGCCTTCCAAGTAGCTGGAATCACAGGCATGAGCCACCACTCCCAGCTAATTTTTTGATATATTGTAGAGACGAGGTCTTGCCATGTTGCTCAGGCTGGTCTCAAACCCTTGCGCTCAGGCAATCCTCTCACCTCCATCTCGCAAAGTGCTGGGATTCCAGGTTTGAGCCGCCATGTCTGTCAGGGATATTTTCGTACACAGGAACAGTACAGGTACCAAATTTAAGAAATTTAATCTTGCTAAAATACTTATGTAAGGTAAATTCCATACTCCAATTTCACCAGTCTTTCAAATAATGCCCTTTACAGCATTTAGAATCTTCCAATTCCTGTTTCAGTTCAGAATCAAGTGTTACATTTAGTTCTCATATATATTTATTGATTAATGTGGCCAGTTTCTCATTCTTTTGTTACCTTAACATTTTGAGAAAATTGACCAAATATTTCATTGAATAGTCCTCAATTTGGGTTTTTCTTATATGCCCTCATGATTGATTCAGATTATCCATCACCAGCTGG
>NW_006950172.1:0-692 GCF_000164805.1 Carlito syrichta | reverse complement strand
GCTCAATAAACATAAATTACTATGATTACTGTATTTTCTTTCAGTATACCTATAATCCCACTGGTTTGCCATGAGTTAGTCCATGAGTGGATGATCATGAGAATATCACATGGTAACTGTCTTAAATTGATGTTTAAAGCATCACTAAATTGCCCATAAGGAAGAAAAAAATGGTTTGGATTTTTTAAGAAGAAAAAGACAAATCTGAGCATTCAGTGATAATAGCTGAGCTTCCTAAGAGACTATAGCAACTTGGTTACTAGGGATATTGCTTTTTTCTTTACTGAGAAAGAAACAATCATGTGTTGATATATCATTTTAGATGACTGTCATGCTTAGGGGTCCTTATTGTTCAAGGAAAATAAAGTAAGAGGGATAACCTTTCATTGTAAAAAAATAAGACCAAAAAAGGACAGATATAACTTTCACTTTCTCGGAGAGAAAGGACAGATATAACTTTCACTTTCTCGGAGAGAAAGTGAAAGTTATAAACTCAGAGAGAAAGTGAAAGCAACTAACATTTCATCTAAAACTGCAGAGTAGAGAAGTGAAAGCTATGTGATCTCAGTCATACAACACCTGGAAAATATAGATGTCAAATGCAGAACATAACTTTTATGGTTACCTAAAAATAACAAGGAGGATGATAACTGAGTAATCATTTGTAATACTGGGGCTTTAGTCAATGTGTA
>NW_006950171.1:0-773 GCF_000164805.1 Carlito syrichta | reverse complement strand
GAAAGTTAACATTTATAAGTTCTCTATAAAAGAAATATGAAAGATTTATGTCAAAGTAAATAACTCTTCAAGCGTTCTACATGAACGTGATTTTTTTCTGATATAAATAACTTTTAAAAATTGGCAGCAATCAGTCAGAAGTTAAAAAATAAAAATAGAGCCAACTATGGTGGTTTATGCCTGTAATCCCAGCACTCTGGGAGATTGAGAGAATCACTTGTGCCCAGGAATTGAAGACCAGCCAAGGCAACATAGACCTCACCTCCACACATAAAAAAAAAAGAAAAAGAAAAAGAAAAAGAAATAAATGAAGTCACTAGATCTTAGATTGGGCTTAGGCAAATCTGTTATTTACCCATAAGATAAAAATCTTGTGAAACATCAGGGCATAACATATGTGAGAGCAACTTTATACTAAGTGAACAACAAACTATTCAGTAATGAATTAGGCATTGAATTGTAATGTACCATTTGTTGTATTTGATATTCTGTCGCTACAAGGTCCATGAACATCAAGGCTCAACATACAAACAGGTGCTGTGACTTTGCTTGTAACCAACAGTAAAGTGTTCAATACTGATTGTTTTCTTCTGCTTTCCTTTTTTTTTATTTTCAAGAGTAAGTAATGCTTTATTGAACAGATGCCTCAGTTTTGACTTATCAGTATTATAATGCTAAATCTTGGACCACATTTCATTAGAAAAAACTCCAAGGAACACCCACGTTATTTTGGAATGATGGAATTATGCAGATTTATATTTCAATCCAAGAGT
>NW_006950170.1:0-520 GCF_000164805.1 Carlito syrichta | reverse complement strand
CCAAAGTATATGCTGGGCTCTCAGTAATGTGGCCCCAGCCCAAAACTCTGTGCTGGGCCACTCTCGAAAAATTATCTTTCACCATTGAAAAGCTGCAAAACAGCTCTCCCTAAGTATATACTAATTCTATAAATATTCTTTTAAATCTTATAAAGAAGCTTGTACTATATAAAAGGCTCCCAAATGTGACCTGAATTTGAATTATATCTAATACCTAGGCCGAAACCGCAGTTTATGGGAAACAGGAACAATGGGTTTCTAGAGTCAGCTATGCCTGTCACAGTCACAGAGTCTTCAGCTTAGGCCAGCAGAGTTCCTTTAGGTTGTTCTTGTGCTGCATGGCAAAAGGGGGAGGAAAATGGGGTCTACGGCTCTCGAACACGTCCTAGCGGTCTCGAGGTCCACGGCCCTCCCTGATCCCTAACGCTCAGTGGGCCTCCGTGGCCGGCTCCCAACACTCAGCCTTCCGAGTAGCTGGAACGACAGGCTCGCGCTACCACGCCCGGCTAAGTTTGGATTT
>NW_006950169.1:0-937 GCF_000164805.1 Carlito syrichta | reverse complement strand
AAAGGGATTGGCAGTAGTGGGAAACTACCAAGGGAGGGGAGGTGGGATTGGCAGTTGAGGGAAACTGCTAAGGGACGGAGGGGCATACCTCATCAACAAGGACACCTGCATAATCAATGTTTGTATGCCTAAGGCTGAATTGTATCCCACATCTTTAAAATAAAAATAAATAAAGCCGGGCTCGGTGGCTCAGCCTGTAATCCCGCGCCTTTGAGAGGCTGAGGTAAGTGGATTGCCTGAGCCCGCGGGTTTGAGACCCGCCTGGGCAGCGAGACCTTATCTCTACAATAAATTTTAAAAAATCAGCCGGGAGTGGTAGTGCACGCCTGTAATTCTGGCTACTCAGAAGGCTGAGGTGGAAGGATCGCCGGAGCCCAGCAGGTGGAGACTGCGGTGGCCAGGAGCGGCCACTGTACTCCAGTCTGGGTGACAGAGTGAAACTCCAACTCAAAAAAAATAAAAATAAAAAATAAAAATAAAAAATAAAAATAAATAAATAAGTAAAAAAACTTTAAAGAAATAAGTTTAACTTGAAAAAAAAGTGGACAAAAGATATAGACGCTTCTCAGAAGAAGACATACAAGCATCCAACTGATACATGAAAAAAATGCTCAGCCTTGCTAATCATCAAAGAAATGCAAACTAAAACCACACAGAGACACCATCTTACTCCAGTCATGACGGCCATCATAAGTAACTCAAAAAACAACAGATACAGGAGAGGATACTAATGTTGGTGGGAGTGTAAACTAGTACAACCTCTGTAGAAAACAGTGTGGCAATTCCTAAAAGATCTAAAATTAGACCTTCCATAAGCCCCAGCAATCCCCTTTTTGGAAATATACCTGAAGAAACTCAAATCATTCTATAAAAAAGATACCTGCTTATGCATGTTTATTGTAGCATTATTCACAATAGCAAAAAGGGGAACCAACTT
>NW_006950168.1:0-304 GCF_000164805.1 Carlito syrichta | reverse complement strand
CACTGGCCAACTGGGATGGGAAACTCTCTCCAAGCTCCATGGCAGCTGCGCGGCTTCTACTGTCAACACGAACTCTGCCCAGAACACAGAGTGCCTTGGGGCCATGTGTCGCTCAGCTCACCTGGGTTCTTTAACCTGAGGTCGACATGGAGAAACCAGACAGATCAGCCTCAGCAGCCCCCTTTGGCCAGTCTGCCCTACTTCCACGACAGGATAGGAGACCTCAGACAGCTAGCACCTTTCTGAGTGCCGCCAATTTCCTTATTAATAAAAACAAATTCACTCTAAATGGATTTGGTTTTTC
>NW_006950167.1:0-4652 GCF_000164805.1 Carlito syrichta | reverse complement strand
CCTACTAGGCCAATGAATATTTAATCATCTCATAAATTCCAAATTTCACAAGAGGTCCCCCTCATTGAACAATTGTACAGGAATTCAGAGAAGGAACATGGGTTTGGAAAAATATGCTTCTGCAAGTGAATGTGATAATGGGGAATTGACAGCTGACAGCCTAGTATGGTCACTTTTCCCACAAGGCTCTGCATTTTATCAGTTAGAGTTAACCACAGAATACAATTGAATGTACTTTCAAGGATTACCAGCAAGTCTGAAATATATCATGGAAATGACATTCAGTCACAGTAAACCACCACCACCACCACCATGGAAATTTTTAAAACAATTTACCAATAATTTGACAAACAATTGAATGATCCTTATTGTTCAAATGACAACAAAAATAAACATAAATATACCAATTTTTCCTTAATGAGAAGGATGTTTATCCAGGAGACAACAACACCTTCAGTGTTATCTAAAAGCATGACACATATGCTAAATAGCAGACTCATCTTACGTTTGCAAAATGAGAATATTTATTTAACAGGGTAATAGGTGATCCATAGAATGTTTAAGAAGCTATGTTTTAGTGATATATTTTTTATCTAAAGGAACTGATTTTTTTCCCCAATTAAGCTATTGAAGAAAATTTTAATTGAAAGTCACATGTTCAAGACACATCCAGCTTTATTTTCTATTCAATCCACCATTATATTCACAAACATTTTTGAATATTCTAAAGGCTGATAAATATAGCTATCTGTCTTTTAAATACCTTGAAATCTAAATCTAGTAAAGGATTTTTAGAAAATTTAGTAATTTCCATGGCAAAAGAATACATTATATTTGTATGTACCTCTGTAAGAGATTATTGGACCTTATTCCCCAATTCAGCTTGATTTGGAGAATTTGTTCATTCCTGCATCTGTTATTAAAATGCAGTGCCTAGAGAATCCCTGACCTTCAGCCTCGGTCTCAGATAATGCGTCCATGGACTGGAGACAAGCTCAGTGCCCTGCAGCACAATGATCCAGCTGAACCCTGCCTTGATCAGCCAGATGATTGTTAATATGAACATCTAGAAACATGAAAATAAAGACCTAGTGTAAAACCATATTGAGTTTTAAGTGGTTGATTACCAATCATTATTGTATAAAAACTAATACAGAATTTGCACATTCATCCTTAAAGATAGATACATTTTATAAATATTGATAGCATAAATATAAATATTCATTATTTTATTTATGAAGATACAAAGACAAAAATTTAAAAGAAATTAAAACCCAATGATATACAACCAAAGCACTGAAATTTACCTTATTTATGGAATATATACATGTACAAGTGTATATAACATTCATATTGGGGAATTTTGGCAAGAGGTGACAGGAAAGGTTGGACTGTGAGAGTCTCTGTGAAAGTCAGTGTCCATAAAGACTCCCGCTTTCTCCCAGGTGGCTGCTGATCCTGCCGCAGCCAGCCTGCTCTTCCATCAGCCACACAGGACTGTAGGCTGGAGGAAGTTGGCCCCACTCACTGCTTTGCCGCCACTGCCACTGCCCCTTCCCCCACAAAGGATGGGCTTTGGCTCCTGGCCTGTGGAGCTCCTGGCTCCCTCCCTGACTGCACCACCCTACATGGTCCCAAAACACTCCGCACCAGGCAGACCTGCAGTGCCCGGCTGTCTGGCACTCTGCCTCTCCCGGCTTAACACATGGCCACCCAGGACCAGAGATCAGCTAGAGTCTTGAGACCAGGCAGAGACCTACATTGTCCTGCCCAGCTTCACCCAGCCTCCAAACTGGGACCTATGGTGGCTGCTGCTCCCACCACTGCCAGCTTGCTCTTCCCACCACACCCCCCTCCATGGCCCTTGGCTCCCAGCCCCATGGAAGTCTGAGCTCCCTCCCCAGTTGCACTGCCCCACCGTTCCCTGAGCTGCCCTGCACCAGGCTGACCTGTAGTGCCCGGCTGCCTTGCACTTCACCTCCCCTGGCTCAGCCCTGGCAGCCCAGAGACCAGAGATCAGCTGGAGCCCCAAGAACAGGCATAGTGATGCATTGCCCCACCTAGCTCTGCCTAGCCTCCAAATTGGGACCTAAAGTGGCTGCTGCTCCCGCCACTGCCAGCCTGTTCTTCAGTCAGCTGCGCAGGCTGCAGGCAGGTGAACGCTGGACCGACATACTGCTCTGCTGCTGCAACTGCCATTGCACCCCCCCTGGGGGGCCCTTGGCTCCAAGCCCTGTGAAGATCCAAGCTCCCTCCCCCTCCCTGGCTGCACCACCCCACCCCATGCTGAGCCATCCTGCACCAGGCTGACCTGCAGTGCCTGCTTGTCTCACACTCTACCTCTCCGAGCTGGGCCCCCAGGAGCCAAGGAACGAGGGATCAGTTGGAGCCTCAAGACCAGACAGAGAGCTTCATTGCCCCACCCAGCTCCACACAGCTCTACCCAGTCTTCAACTTGGGACCTAACACTTCATGTTTGTGTAGGGGAATAGTACCTCAGTAAGGATGTGATTGGCTTGTGTGTCTGTATGATTGTCTGTATGTTTTAGTTTCTTTTAGTATTTTCTGTCTGTGTGTCTCTTTTCATGTTAGTCAGTATATTTGTCTATTTTACCTCTTACTCTTCTCTTTCTCCACCTTCCTCTTACCCTCCTCCTTCCTTATTCCATTCTTTTCCTTTTTCTTACCTCATCCTGCTTTCAGGGAACATATAACCCCCACTGCATGGAAGGATTGCAAGGCATGGAGAAATGGGTGCCAGGGTATCCATACACCTCTTGGTGGCTACTGGGATGTGCAGATATATTTTGAATCACAGGGTTCTCCTAAATTGAATCTCAAGACTGGAAATCTCAGGCCCTAACCCACAGTTTTGAACAAGTTTAAAGGATTCACATAAGGAAGAATAGGAGACTGAGCAAACAGAGGTAAAGTAAAAGTAAAATGGATAAAATATTGTGAGGTAAAAACATATAGTCCCCAAAAGACTCATCTCACAAGAAAGAACAATCACAGACTCAAAGTAAGAGGATGGGAAACAAAATTTCAGGCAAATGGAACACAAAAGAAAAGAGGAGTTGCAATCTTAATTTCAGACAAAAAAATTTTAAGCTATCAAAAATGAAAAAAGATACAAAAGGTCACTACATAATGATTAAAGTTTAAATCCATCATCAAGAAATATCAATCCTAAACATATATGCACCCAACATAGGAGCACCAACTTTCATAAAACAGCTAGGCAAACTTAAAAAAGATACTGACTTTAACACAATCATAGCTGGGGACTTTAATCTGTACTCACAACCCTATACAGATAATCAGAACAAAAACTCAGCAAGGAGATCAGGAACCTCAGGATAACTCTTGACCAAAGGGACTTAACTGACACCTACAGAACACTCCATCCAATGACCATAGAATATACATTGTACCCTTCACCACATGGAATGTACTCTAAGATCAACCACATCCTGCCATAAATCAAGGATAAACAAATTTCATAAAATTGAAATTCTGCCATGCCCTTTCTCAGATCACACTGGGATAAAAATAATTATCATCACCAACAAGGTTCCACCAAAACCCACAAAGACATGGATACTAAACAGCATGATGATAAGCTACCCTTGGGTCAACAGAGAAATCAAAACAGATTAAAAGATACTTCAAAACACTTGAAAATGAAGAAACATCTTACCAAAATCTCTGGGATGCCATGAAAGTAGTAGTAAGAGGGGAATTCAGATCTTTACAAATGAACATAAGAAAATGGAAAGATCACAAGCTAACAACCAAAAAGTCACCTAAGGAAGCTGGAAAAGCAAGATCATCAACACCCTTAACTTCAGGAGAGGAATCCAGATCACCAAATTAAAAGCCCAAATCTGGGACATAGAAGACAAAAAGATAGTACAAAAATCAATGAAACAAAAAGGTGGTTCTTTGAAAGGATAAACAAGATTGATGGTTCCCTAGGTAAACTGACCAAGAAAAAGAGAAAAAGCCCAATAAACACAATCAGAAACACAAAGGATGAAGTCACATCTGACCCCGAAGAAATACAAAAGATTATCAGAAGCTACTATGTATACTTATATGGTCACAAACTTGAAAACGTAAAGGAAATGGAGGACTTTATAATATCACACAACTAGGCTGAAATAAAAAAAAATTGAGACCCTAAGTAGACCAATAACAATTTAAGAGAATAGAATATGTCATAAGAAAACTACCTACAAATAAAAGCCCTGGACCAGAATGACTTTCCAGTAGAACTCTACAAGATATGCAAGGAGGAACTGAAACTAATCCTATTGAAAGTATTTCAGGCAATTGAGAAAGATGGAAGTCTCCCCAAATCATTTTATGAGGCTGACATAATATTGATACCCAAGTCAGGTAAATCCTTAATGAACATAGATGCTAAAATTCTCAACAAGTTCTTAACAAACTGGATTCAACAAAACATATCAAAAATCACTAAACATGACCAAGTAGGCTTCATCCCCAGGATGCAAGACTGGCTCAACATTCATAAGACTATAAGCATAATTAAATACATCAACAGATGCAGAAAGCAAAACTTACATGATTATATAATTATATGCTGAAAAATCTTTTGATAAAATCCAACACTGGTAAAACTTGAT
>NW_006950166.1:0-765 GCF_000164805.1 Carlito syrichta | reverse complement strand
TAAAAATTATGGTCAATAAAGCCTCTTCAGATGCTCAGTCATGCTGTAATGAGTTTTATCTTCAGTGTTTCTTTTTAAATATTTGTTCTTTTTTTTCAAGAAAATTATACATCAAAGTGAAAGTCTCATTTTTTTTCTGGTTGGGATAGGTGACTGTTGGTGAGGGGGTCAGCAGGTACAAGTTCTGTGCAGCTGAAAGGGGTTCTTATTGAAACATATAGTGCTCTGAGTTTTGACAGCGAGAACATCTAAATATTATCTGTAGGAATGGGGGGTTAATGACCGAACATGGTCAGTAACCAAAGTGGTTGCCAAGTTAGCTTTAAGATCTGGGATATTTGAACAACAGATGGGGAGAGGCAATATATAATTAAATGTAAAGTTCTTCTCGGTAGGCCTATTGCATATTCTTTCTGTGTCAATTTTGTGGGTCCTCCCAGAATCTGCATGTTGCTTTTCCATCTACTCTAGAGATTCTTGTGTGTGGTGTGTGTGTGTGTGTGTGTGTGTGTGTGTGTGTGTGTGTGCGCGCGCGCTTTCACAGCCTGATTATACCAAAACCAACAAAAATTATTGGTTGTGTTTACCCTAAATCACAGGTTAGAACTTCTCATTCAGCATATCCCAGAGTTAACACACAACCAAAGAGGAGAGTATGTACCTAGGCAATCCGAGTCTTGGAAGAAGGGTAAGGGTGATTCCAGGGGTACTGATGGCTCAGGCTGGTGAAATCAACCATCTTCTATGAAGGCAGGTGAAGTTAAG
>NW_006950165.1:0-784 GCF_000164805.1 Carlito syrichta | reverse complement strand
TATGGGTGGTAATGTGTCTTCTGGTGCCAGCTCTGGAGTGCTTCCAACCCTTTGTTGGTTTTCTTTAATCTGCCCATATGTACCTTTTGTAAGTAGTCAGTCACTTTTTTTTTATTAAGTTCTTCTCAACTACTCCTGTAGACTGTGTATCTGTTTTATGAAGCGATATGGATTAATATATGTTCCAATGACGAGGATAAATCAATCCAAAATATACAGTAAGGCAAAATATTTTATCCTCAGGTGTTTTTGGATTTGGACATAGAAAAATGTTGCAGCAGCAGACCAAAAATCACATTGAGCTTCTGCCAAACAAAAGAAAAATGAGGAGAATAGGATAACATGGAAGTTGTATAAACATGTTTATTATACAAAATGCTGTCGAGAAGGTTAGGATTGTGGGAATAGGAAAATGAAATTGTGGGAAGGAAAGCTTCATTTCACAGAATTCACTGGAAACTGTAGTTGAAGGTAATGAACACATGCAGTGTTTGTGCTACATTTTTAGATTTTTATTTGAAAATAGTTAAAAACTCACAAAAAATGCAAGAATAAGCTACAGAAATGCAGCACACCTTTTATTCATCTTCCCCAAATTTAATAATGCACAACACTTTTCACTCTCTTTGTCTCTCTAAAGGATTTGAGAAAAGACTGTATAACTTATTGCCAGTGTATCTTAATATTTAGTGTGTATTTTCTAACAACAGGGATTTTTTTCTTTTTTCTTTTTTTCTTTTTTGGGTCAGAGTCTCACTCTGTCATTTAGGATAGAGTGCAGAGG
>NW_006950164.1:0-8071 GCF_000164805.1 Carlito syrichta | reverse complement strand
AACAATTTTTTTGAAAAGAACCTTTTTACCACCATAACAATGCAGACACTAAATGACTCATAAAATCTCCAAGGTTACTTTAAGGGAGGCACATCACAAGAGATGACTACTAAGTTTACTTCCTTATACAAATTAAATTTTCCTCAGGGGAAACCTTTTGACTTTTTAATGAAACCAAGAAAAGAAGTTTCTCCTTAGAGGAAATACATCCATCTTCTCCTATGTAGACACAAAATTAATTGACAGTTTTCCACTTTGCTAATTTCTTGGTACCCTAGCAGATTTAAATTGTTTGCAGAGTGGAAAGACAATGACACAATTTATTTAATGATAATCTCTGAGAATTCAACCCTTGAGACTCTAGAAAATTTAAACTTATGCTCATTGTTCTTTACCTCAATTATCTGTTCCCAGCCTAGGTAAAAACGCAACTGAGTTTTACAGGAACAGACCATGGAGAAGAGAAAGCTTCAGTGATAACTACCAAAGAGAGTCAGTGTGACCCAGTGAGTACTGGTGGAGTAAGAAGGAAAAGAGGAGAGAAAGAGAGCTAAGTTTTATTTCTAGAGTAATGAGATTGGAGAAGTCCCATACTGATTTAGTCTATGAAGGGGAAGTTCTTATACTAAGAAGGTACTTTAGTTTTCACTGGAAGTTGTCCTTGTTTTCCTTGTGTTCTGAGAGTTTCTTATCCTGGCTACTAATCATAGTCATGGCTATTAAGTTTTTCCAAACACATTTTTTTTCCATTGGGATTGCAGTTAAGATTTATCTTCATTGACCTATGTTTGTGAAGAAGTGTGTTAACAAACATTCTAACATTCTCCATTCTTAGAATAGGTATTACTTGTTCACCATGCATTATTCCTTTAAAATAGACATATGTCCTTTACCTTACTATTCAATCTAGTGTCTATAGTCAGGCATGTGATGAGCTTGAAGATTTCTGTTTTGTGTCATTGTAACTTTTGGTCTCCTTCTTTACTGTACATCTGATATTTTTATTTCTTGAGCACCTACTATGTGACAGATACTATGTGCATCCCTGGAAATTAAAAGGATGAGACAAAATACTCACAACCTCAGATCCACAAATAAAAAATTACTATCACAATAGGAATATCAGGAAAGAGTACAGGATGTTCTGTTGTAGAACTCACACCTGTGCTTCCTGACCCCAGTTTTCTACTCTCCGTTCACTGGCCTCTAAAAGCCCTATTATTAAGATCATGGTCATATACAAATGTGTATTCCATTCTTCCAGCCTGGAATGTTGATTCTTCCCTTACTTCCCCTAGTTCACAATGACCCATCCTTTCTCCCTCAGCTCAAATGCTCATGTTTCAGAGAAATCTCACCTACCCAACTTCCCAAACTAAATTGGTCTTGCATGATTTTTTTTCTGTATTTAAGTAATTAAGTTTCTCTGGGCATTACTAATATGAATCATTTTTCTTTTTATTTTACTTTAAAGATGTGGGGAACAATTCAGGGTTAGGTTTACAAATGTTCATTATGCAGGTACCCTTGTTGATGAGGTGTGCCCCTCCCTCCCCTGGCAGTTTCCCTCAACTCCCAATCCCACCCCCCTCCCACTATTGCCAATCCCTTTCTTAAAGTATTATGATAATTGTTCAAGGCCCACTTATAAGAGAGAACACATGGTACTTTGTTCTTTGTTTCTGTGATAGATCACCGAGCATGATAGACTTTCAATCCATCCAAGTTGGTGCAAAGTCCATATGTTTGATTATGGATCGCCTTTCTATCATAAAAAATAAACATTTATTTTTTAATCTTAAATTTGCCTTTTAATTTCTTAATGACATTGTATTTATATATTTTGAATCTCTTAAATTAAACTCATCAGTTATGAACACTGGTGATTAACCCTGCTGGATTTAATACATCTCCACTTGAGAGTATTCTTTGATACTTTTCTTGTATTTCATAAGGAAAAACTTTCATACATGGTTTCTATTTCACTTTAATGTTTTATGTTTCATTTCTTCTTCTTATGTGTGTGGATCACATGCTTGAAGCTCTTCTGAGAAGAATTCACATGGCAGGTATTCTTCAAAAGAATGAGGCATAAAGATCCTTATAAATTGGAATAACGTCATGGCAGTCAAAAAAGGTAACATCTGTTGTATTCATAAGGATCAGAATTCTTTCCTTGATGACTGCCCTAGTTTAAAGGGAGTAATAATGAAAGACAGGCATACAAGACAGATTTATTGTGATGTTAAGGACACAAGTTCATATTTATGAAATGTCCATTGTATGTCACAGGAACTACAATAAAAAAATTACATCTATTATTTTATTTCACTTTTCCCCTCCCACTCACTGTAGAGGTGAGGTGTCTGCAGTTAGGAGAGATTAAATAACATTATCAAGGTCACACAGTAGTAAACGGGTAAATCAAAATTTTATTTCAGAAAGTCTTAACTCGAGAAACCATTTTCTAAATTATAGCTTTATACTCTACCTTGAGAGAGTTATACATCTAAGATTATTATCATAAAAGAAAAAGTTTAATGATAATGACAGCTATCATTTATTGAAACTTGTATTATGTATAAAGGCATTTTGTTTTTATTTTTTGAGTTGGGGTCTCACTCTGTTGCTCAGGTTGTAGTGCAGTGTCATGATCATGGTTCATCACAGCCTCAAACTCTTGGGCTCAGGTGATCCTCTTACCTCAGGTTCCCAAGTAACTGAAACTAAAGGCACATGCCATGATGCCGGGCTAATTTTTTATTTTTTATAGAGATGAGGTCTCACTATGTCACTCAGGCTGGTCTTAAACTCCTAGGCTCAAGCAATCCTCCTGCTTCAACCTTCCAAATTTCAGGTATTACAGGTGTAAAGTACTATGCCTGGTCTACAAAGGCATTTTTAAATCTCTCAAACAAAATGATGATGATAATTATTTTTTTAGAAAAAAATTACAAAGTTACTGAGAGGTAGCTACCACATCACTATGTAGTGTCAGGTCACAGAATAAAGGCTGTATTCAAAATATATGTCTTAACCATATTGTAGATCTATTAGAATGAAAAAACAGTACAATAATTATCAAGAAAAGACACGACATGTCTTCAATTATTTGGAGAGGACATATCAAATTAAAAATTAGTTAATGTCTATAGGTTCAAATAGAATAATTAAAAATAGTGTACAGATGAAAAAGCAGGAAGATACTATAAGAAAGAGATTGGCAGCAGTGGGATACTGTTGAGGTGGGGGGGGCACAATATCAATAATGTACTTGATCTCAAACCAGACAAAGTGGGGACAAAAGGGAGGCCCAAACTTTGCCTGTATGTCTGCTTGTATACCAAATCCTGAATTGTACCACACAGCTTTAAAATAAAATTTTTAAGAAAAAATAAAATGTAGGAAGATTGCTGATGACTAACAGAAGTCTGAATGCCTTTACACACTTAAAATGGAAGTGAGCTACCACTTGCTTCATGAGCCATGGTCTTTGGAAGGACTTTTTGGATGGTGATGAGCATCCACCCAAGGAAGCGATTGTGAAGTGGTAACAAGCTGAGGTGTCAACTGGCTGTTCAATGAATGTGGCTTTTGCCTCCTTCCCCAGCAGACATACTACCTCATGGGAGCAGAAAACCACAGAGAATCATCAGAATTCCTCCTCTTGGGCCTCTCAGAAAATTCTGAATTGCAGCCCCAACTCTTTGGGCTGTTCCTGTCCATGTACCTGGTCACGGTGTTGGGAAACCTGCTCATCATCCTGGCTGTCAGCTCTAACACTCATCTCCACACTCCCATGCACTTTTCCCTCTCCAACCTGTCCTTTACTGACATCTGTTTAAGCATAACCACGATCCCCAAGATGCTGATGAACATCCAGACACAGCGTAAAGACATCTCTTACAGAGGGTGCCTCACTCAGGTGTACTTTTCAATGAGTTTTGCTGGAATAGATAATTTCCTACTGACAGTAATGGCCTATCACTGGTTTGTGACCATCTACCACCCCCTGCACAACATGGCTATCATGAATCCCTGCCTCCATGGCCTCCTGGTTCTGATAACATGACTAAGCATTTTCTGGGTCTCCCTGCTTCATGTTCTATTGACAATGCGGTTGACCTTTCCTGCAGGTACTGAAATCTCACATTTCTTCTGTGACCTGCCTCAGCTTCTCAAGGTGACCAGCTCTGATACTTTCATCAACAACATTGTCTTATATGTGGACACTGAACTACTGGAGGTGTTTCCTGTCAATGGGATTCTCTTCTCCTATTCTAGAATTGTCTCCTCCATGATGAGGATGTCCTCCACTGCAGGCAAGTATAAAGCATTTTCCACCTGTGGCTCTCAACTACAGCTACATTTGACAGTTAAAGCCCCAAAACAGCCAAGGCACTCTTAAACATGAAGCAGATAGAGGGCATTTAAGGCAGTTATCAAGACTTAAACTATAGCAATTGTGAGAGTAGTCTCTACATGTGTGGGCAGAAAAATAGATACATGGAGCAAAACAGAGAGTCAAAGGTAGCTTATAAAGTATGGTTGCCTTAAAAGTTAGGGAGACATTGGATAGAATTGGGAAAATTATGAACTTGAATCAATGGTGTGGAGACAAAGATGTGGAAAACAACCAAATAAAATACAAGTGTAACCCGTTAACATTTATTGTAATTACTCTTTATAGATGATTTGTTTCATCTTTTTATATATTTTGTATGCTTTACCCAATTTATCTTATTTTTCTTCTTGCACTTCTTTCCATTGAAAAGGGAGAGAAAATTCATTTGCTTATAGTAATGCATCAATTATCATGGAATAATAAGCATTCTTAAATGATATGAAGCCTATGGAGAAGCATGCAAAAATATGCTTGCCATGTACACCATGACCACAGTCATATTGATGTGTTTTTTCTTTTGAGTTTGAGTCTCAGTTGCCCAGACCGGAGTGCAGTGGCCACTCCCGGCCACTGCAGCCTTGACCTGCTGGGCTCCGGCAGTCCTTCCCCCTCAGCCTTCCAAGTAGCTGGAACTACAGACCTGTGCTACCACACTTGGCCGATTTTTTTGATTTTTATTGTAGAGATGAGGTCTCGCCAAGTTGCCCAGGCGGATCTTGAACCCACAGGCTCAGGCAATTCACTCACACTGGCCTCCCAAGGTGCGGGATTACAGACTGAGTCACCGAGCCCAGCCTTATTGATATTTTATAAGGCCAAATTCTTAGTGCTGAAACATTAGAATAATAATAGGTAGAGAAAGGAATTTTAGGCCTTACTTATACTCCAACTAGTAGATGTGAAGATTGTGATGTGCAAGAACCATCTCTTCACGTTCTTTACTAAACAAATATGTAGTTCCTGGCAAATTTTAATTCTTCCCCTATGAGAAAAAGGTAACACAATGGCTATAATCCTCACAAAGTCTTTACTTTTTTTTTTTGAGTTGGTGTCTCACTCTGTCACCCAGACTGGAGTGCAGTGGCACACTACCGGCCACCGCAGCCTCAACCTGCTGGGCTCTGGCGATCCTTCCGCCTCATCCTTCCAAGTACCTGGAACTACAGGGGCACACTACCATGCTCGGCTAAAAATCTTGACTCTTGGAAAAACTTTTTAGCTTGTTTTTATGCTTCCTAACTCTTTAATGGAATTTATTTCATGTTGGTTACCTCATCACCATGACACTCATCATTCATGGACAACACAGTAAAACCTCAACTCTATAAAAATAAATAAATAAATAAATAAATAAGTAAATAAATAAATAACTTACTCAGGCATGGTGGCGCACACCTGTAGTCCCAGCTGTGACCACAATTCCCAGAGACTTTCCCAGCGCTTACTATGGTACTTTAGCTATGATGATCTCATAGGTAAGTCTTGCCCAGAGTATGCAGGATGATGTGAAGAGTAATTTGGTTTTGTTTGGAATTTTATAGCATAAAGATAGGATAAAACTTCTTCTCACCATGTTGTCTTTTGACATGTTAAGGCTATAATCTCTTTATAGAATATATCTTTCAGTGTTGGTCTTTACACATCAGCACCAGCAAGAAACACAGATGAGGGCTCTGTGAGCAGCATTAGAAGAACAGTCTCATTGTGAAAAGAATATCCAGGCTGGGCATGGAGGCTTATTTCTGTAATTCCAGCATTTTTGGAGGCCAAAGTGGGCAGATAGCTTGAGCCCAGGCGTTCGAGACCAGCATGGACAGCATGGCAAAACCTTATCTCTATAAAAATAAATAAATAAAAAACTTGCCCAGGCACAGTGGCACACACCTGTAGTCCCAGCTATTCAGGATGCTGAGGTGGAAGGATAACCTGAGATCAGGAGATCAAGGCTGTCATCTGTTGTGATCATACACTGCACTTCAACTTGGGTGACAGAGTGAGACCCCCGATTCAAAAATAAAAATAAAAATAAAAATCCATTCCTCATCTGGTGGAGCCAAAGACAAAACCAGAAAACCAGAAATGTGATACATCCATTGGAGGCAAAAGAGCACATGCCTTAGAAAGATCCAATGAGATTGCAGGGAAATTATGTCAAAAATACTTGGAGGAGAGAGGTATGGCTCCCTTTGGAGGAGTTACTGCTTAGTAGTGCAGAGCCGGCTGCCATGCTGTTGATGACCATACTGAAGGTCAGCATCATGAGGTACACAAGCAAAAGAATTCTTGTCACCATCCGTGCCCACACTGCAGACTGCCGTCCACAAGTGACACTGGAAAATGAACAAAGACAGACACACAGATTCACACAAATTCATACCCGAGGTGGTTGTTGATGCATCTGTGTGCCAGAGTGCTGAACTCAGTGTGGGCCTATGTCAAGTGACTCCTGTATTGGTGCATCAGCACCACCTGGTGCCAAATCCCAGTTGCTACCATGGAAAAAATGCATGCCAATGAGGCACAGGTGTGAAGCTCAGAGCTATCTGGGACTCTGGTCAACCCTGTGTGTGGGTTTAAGTGTCAAAATTCCCTAGAAGGGAGATACAGGGAGTAAGGCTGACTGGTAGATGCCAGGTATCAGAGGAGAGATTGAAATGTTTTTGGTAGGTGTTTTCCTAGCTTTGATGAGAAGCAAAATTGGGCAGAAGTGAAGTCTGTGGGCATCTCCTTAAGGCCTCTAAAGCACCCATTCTGGGCCCTAACCATACCTCCTATATCTGGAAGATGGCACAGATAAGTGAGGGAAAGGCAGAGGGGACAGAAAAGGATTCACCTCCTTCAGCAGCCACCCCAGGACACCTTGACCTCCTGGGCTGCCAAGGGCGCTGTCTCAGGGCATGCCATACACTCCTGGAGCAGAGTCTAAAGCTTGAGTGCCTTGCCAGATCCCACAGAGAGATCTGGAAGGATTACTGGTTGTAAAAATAAAGATAATAAACCACACAAGTGAAGAAAACAAGCATGTAAATAGGTACATAAACAGCTATAATCTAAGATGAAAAATTATTCCTGCTAGAGTTTATGCAAATATGACAAATGGAAGCATATATATTTATTCACACTCCACCCCATCTTTGAGAAAATGTTGCAGACAATACCCACTCTTCTGTGTCTTACTCCCTTACTTGGTATCATATTTTGCCTTGCTGGACATGTGTGTGTTCACAGAGAAAGTAAGATGCATTTTAAACAATCCTCCTTGATTTTACAGCTGGTTAAGTTTGAAGTCCTCTACCTTAGACTACCTATCTTCCGATGTTCTGTAAAGCAGAGATCCCCAATCCTTGGGCTGCAGACCAGTACCAGCCCATGGTCTGTTAGAAACCAGGCAACACAGCAAGAGGTGAGTGGCAGGCGAGCAGAGCTCTGTCTCTCATCAGACCAGTCATGGCATTAGATTCTCATAGGAGTGCGAACACTATTGTCAACTGCACATGCGAGGGATTTAAGTTACCCACTCCTTGTGATAATTTAATGCCTGATGACCCCTCCCCTCCACTTTACCGTCCATAGAAAAACTGTCTTCCACAAAAGAACCACTGCTGTAAAGGAACAGGCCATGTGTGTCTTTGTGTGTGTGCGCGTGCACGCAAGTGTGTGTGTGTG
>NW_006950163.1:0-6715 GCF_000164805.1 Carlito syrichta | reverse complement strand
CAGATTTCTCTCCAAGGAAAGAGAAAAATTGCCTTCTAGCGCCCAAGACATGATATTGTATATAAATAACAACTTGAGAACGTCATTAAAAACCTGCTTATAATAAAGAATTCAGCAATGCTGCAAGATGTAAAATCAAACACTAATAGCAATTGTTTCTATATACTAGCAAAAAAAAATTAGATAATGTATCTAAGAAAATAATACCATTCATATTGCATCAAAGAAAATGAAAGCATCAGAAAAAAATTCACAGAAAAAAATGCACCATTTTTGCAGTGAAAAATAAAAATATAATAGAAAACATTTTCTTTTTTAAATTGTGGGGTACAATTCAGGGTTAGGTATGCAAATATTCATTGTGCAGGTACCCTTGTTGATAAAGTGTGCCCCTTCTTCCCAGGCAGATTTTGACTACTTTCAATCCCACCTCCTTACCCTCCCTCCCTAGAAAACATTTTTAAATAAAGTAATTATTTTAATAGACAATTTACCAGATCTAAAATTGCCAATAAGTATGTAAAACTTGTGCTTAAACTGTACTGTAATGATGATTACTTAATTCTACAAATATACTACAAAACATTGAAAATGTACTAAAATGTTTGATGATTGGGTTTCAGCAGGCCTGGTCTTGAACTCATAATTGACGAAAGGTGCTGAAAGTCTTAGAAATACAACCCAGGTACCCAGAAATCAGCAACCTATGCAGTTGCAGGGAGGGAAGGTGGTGATCCAGCTCCAAAGGAGGCTGGCTCCACCAGGGGCCTTGAGCACAGCACAATAACCAACAGAAATTAGGACCTATGCAGTTGTAGGGAGGGAAGGTGGTGATCCAGCTCCAAAGGAGGCTGGCTCCACCAGGGGCCTTGAGCACAGCACAATGACCAACAGAAATTAGGACCTATGCAGTTGCCGGGAGGGAAGGTGGTTATCCAGCTCCAAAGGATGCTGGCTCCACCAGGGGCCTTGAGCACAGCACAGTGGCCAACAGAAATTAGGACATCCTTTCCCTAATGACCCTGAAATAGAAGAAGTCCATTCCTGTGTGTTGGCAGTTGCTATTACTAGACAAGGCCTGTCTGCTGCTCTATGATTGTCCTGCCTAGCTTGAAGTCCTTTAACAAGTCTTCCAGTGCATCTGTAGCTCCAGAAGGATTGCCTAAGTCCAGCGGGTCCAGGCTGCAGTGGCTGTGAATGTGCCACTGTACTCCAGTCTGAGCGACAAGCGTGAGACATCTACTCAAAAACAAAAGAAGTCTTTCATTTTCACACTGTGTTTATGTTATTGAAGCTGTGCCCACAATCTGAGTCCTGATAGGGAGGCCACCCCAGAGAGGTCAGTCTCCTGCTGGTGCTCTTCTGTTGGGGTCCCCAGTGCCTGCTGGTGACTGTAGGTATTAGTTAAACTAATAGGAGTTTTATCCCAGACAATGGGTGTTGACAGGATTGTGGCCTGGGCTTGGATGCAATCCCAGTGTCTGTTGGCTGGGAATGGCTTACTGACTTTTTGTGTCAGATGGACCATTTGGTGTGGGGCAGTACAACTACTTGCCAGCAATTGATCACACAATTGATCAAGCCTCAAGACTGCAAAATGAGAGCCTTGATGTATTGACAGATTTCAGCTCAGGTCATTTGAGAAAGTATCTTGCAAGCATGAGAAGGTTTTTTTCTCCTCCAGAGACTTTGGAGGAGCTGGCATCACAGGATCAGGATTACCACCCTTTGCTAACAATCATTGTAAACTGCTCACCATGGATGAGTCCAGTGGTATTTATGTCATTGTATACTGCTGTTGTTGGGTGTTGCTTTGGAGAGTCTCCCGAAATTGTGGCTACAGACAGTGCTCAGGGCTGTCAAACTCCCCTGCCACTGTAGAGGGTTTGTCCCATTGTAAGGAGGGTGTGTTTCCCAGTGCAGCAGCAGCTGTTTTTCCTTGGACTGGTTCTTGAACCATGGTCCACTGTTTCAAGGTGTGTTACCTCTTGATCCAGGAATCTAGTATCTTGGCAACCATCATGACTCTCTTGACTGTAGGTGCAAAATTCTGGTGTCCAACCAGAGTAAGCAGGACAGTGGAGATTTATTTCCACTTCATCAATGATAGAGATGCTGTCTACAAGGCTCCAGGGGAGTCAAAATTCTCCCCAGGCAGAGTTGGAGAGGTGGCATGTACCTGTCTTGAGTGTGTCAATAAGTGGAGTGAGGGCAAAAGGATCAAATCACCTCACAGCAACCCACAGTGAGTTAAGGCCACCTGAGTCCCCACGGGGTTTCATAAGGGTAAATGTTGTTGAGGTAGACACCTATTCTGCTGACTTCATTGCTGCAGTAGCTCTTCAACTTATGTCCCTCAGGAATACCACTGGACTCACCCATTGTGAGTGGTTTCACAATGATTGTTAGCAAAGGATGGTAATACTGACCATGTGATGCCACCTCCTCCAAAGTTTCTGGAGTATGAGAAAACCTTCTGGTGCTTATAAGACACTTTCTCAAAAGACCTGAGCTACAATCTACCAACATGCCAAGGCTCTCATTTTGCAATCCTGAGGCTTGAGCACCACACCAACGCCCCCTGCCCCTTGTCCTTTGTTCAGTATTGTCCCCGATGCCTCAGAGGTCAACTGGAACACCCTTGGGAAGAAAGCTATAGTTCATGAGAAGGAAAGAGATGCAGATCCATTCTTATGCTCCCCAATTATCACTATCAACATCCAACATGCCAATATTTTAGAAGATGACCTGAAGAAATGTGAAATGGAGACACATAACTATATCATGATGGAAATGGAAGTATTCCAAGAAAAGTCTTTTGGAGGGAGCAAGAAAATGGAGCAGCTTGGTAGGTAAAAATTTTTGATAACAGGACTGGGATACTGTTCACATCAACAGAAATGCATCAACTGGTGGGACTAGCCAAAAACTTCAAAATACACAATTTTCTAAAAACAAAACAAAAACCCTAAGGTACCAAGGAAAAGACATGTCCATGAGTCACTCAAAGGCCACCCTCTCACCTCCATAACAGTAATGTTCTTATAATCATAGGAGAGGCAGTATCAAGATTACAGACAAGAGTCAACAAGTTATCACATGCAGAAAACTCCTCAAAAAAAAATCCCCCTAAAAAAAAAATCATGGCTTCTACACTAAAATAATTGAGTTAGAAATGGAAATTTTGGTTTCCCACCGACCTGTGTCTCTTCTCAAGAATCATGACTCATGGGAAATATTGTGAGTGCCTGGAGAGCTAAATAAAGTATTTTCCCATACAAAGAAAGGCTAAAGGAATGCATCAGCACCATGACTGCCTTACAGAAATGCTAAAGAAGGTTTTCAAACTGAAAGAAAAGAATGAAAAATATGTAATACAAAGTATAAAACTCACTGGAAAAAGGAAAGTATCAGACACACTGAGAATATTCTAATATTATACTCATGGCCTATAAAGTATGTAAGCACACATGCATATAATATGCCTATTATATGTAATGTGTATATATATATATATATATATATATATATATATGGACCAAACAACCTGCAATTATTATTTGGAAGATGGGCCCCTTGTAGGACAGCTTTCCCTGTCCTACAAGAACAGGAAATCCATCAGTATCATTGTATCAGATATTGTTGTTGTGAGAGGTTTGAGTTCATTTTTTCTGGAGTGTCTTTCAGTGCACTTGTCCATTTTATAATGAATAATTTACCCACGCACCTGCCCACACCACTGAGTGTTCAGCAGCTTTTGACCAAAAATAGCATGACCCCCATGGCCCACCTTCCCTACTTACCCAATTTCTCCCTGAGGAACATTTTTGTTTCCCTAGAGGAAAAAATCTCAAATGAAACTTTTGGCAGATGTGGAAGAGGCAAAACAAAAAACAGCAAAACAGCAGAAACTAAACGTCACCAAAATGGACAGTTCAAAAACTGTTTTGAGCAGTGGAAAAAGCATTTTGATAGGTGTATTGCATGAAACGGAGAGTACTTTGAAGGTGACTGAAATGTATGCACGTAAAAATAAATACAAAATTTGGAGTAGGTCAGGAAGATGGCAGCTGAGCCAGTCAGGTTATGTGAGTCCCCGTGTGAGTGAGTGAATGTATGGATAATTTTTTGTACATGCTGGTGAGTGAGTGGGTGTGTGAGTGACTGACTGAATGAGGGCTAGGGAGATAGCAGCCAGGGCTCTCCTGGCACAGCAGCTGGTGCCACAGCTGCTGGACTTGGACCCTAGTGATTCCTGGGATGCAGAAACCAAGAGCCATTTTTTTTCCCTTTTCTTTTTTTTTTTTAAAATCAACAAACCCTCCCTGGGAAGGAAATGCTGGGAGAGATTGTCTAAGTGGGGACTCGTGAGAAAGTGGCTAGGCCCCTGGTGAAAAAGTTGATGTTGTAGCTTCTCTGCTTGGTCCCTGGCTCTTCCCAGATCACTAAAGCTGAGAGCCATTATTTTTTTTAAACTAACAAAAGTTTTCCTGTGAAAAACTAGTGGGCATAAAATATCGCCCCAGACTCTCCCTCACCATTGCAGCAGGAGAGAGACTGGCAGCTCCTAGCTTTGTTTCACCACTTCAGTGTCTGGCAGGGCACTGGCAGCAGGAGCTGCAGAGGCAGTCCAGAGACAAAGACCCACGGAGAGGAAAAGAGAAGCATCACACATCTTGAAGGTGGGGCAGAAAAATGCTAACTTGCTCACCACAAAGCTACAGATGCGATCTCTGTGACTGGCAGATCAACAAGTCAGGGATTGATCATGACCCAGAGGTAATATACTAAAAGCACAAACTTTGGAGGGACCTGACAAGTGCTGAGTTCCAGGTGCCCTGCCCCCTGCCCCTGCCCTGATTCAGCCACAGGACAAAGGGTGAGGCCAGAAAAGGATGAAGAAGAAGTCCAAAGAGATCAGTGGTGAATCCGGGACTGACCCAAACCCTCTCCTCCCCAGCAAACCTCTGAACATCAGACCCACACAGCTGGGCCACGACTAAGAGGGACAAACCCAGGCAGAGCCTGGATGTCGGTTGCAGTAGGAGAACACTATTCCAGGATAGGCCTGGCTGGGGCACCCCTCATGGGTACATACCTGGGGAAGAGACAATCTCACACCTCCACACTGGAGGAGATCTCCCTGACCATACAGAGTGGAAAGGGAGGACTGCAACCCCACCCATCTCCACTGCTCCTCCTCCTTCCCTGCTTCAGACACCAAGGAGAGCATGAAAGAGGTGGCTCTGCGGGAGAGACCACATTAGAGGAACACTTACAGAGCCTGCTACAAGAGGGCAGGTTTAAAAAAAAGAATTTTAACGTTTTAAAATTTTTTGGTTGTTTGTTAGTTCATCTATTTTTTGAATATTTTTCCTTTGTACATAAATGTGTATGTAAGGGTTTGCTCTGCATCCCCCACAAATGTATTTTCTTTTGTTGTTGTTGTTGTTTTGTTTCTGCATTTTTGTTTTTCAGGGTTTTTTATTTTCATTTTTTATAGTTTAAGGTGTGTGTCAATATATGTGTGAAGGTTAGACATGAATTTCTTTTATTTTTTTCCTCTGGTCTTTCTGTTTCTCTTCTTTTTTTTTTTTTTGAGTTGGAGTCTCACTCTGTTGCCCAGATTGGAGTGCAGTGACTGCTCCCAGCCACCGCAGCCTCATCCTGCTGGGCTCTAGTGATCCTTCTGCCTCAGCCTTCCAAGTAGCTGGAACTACAGGCACACGCTACCATGCCCAGCTAGTTTTTGATTTATTGTAGAGATGAGGGCTCGCCAAGTTGCCCAGGTGGGTCTTGAACCCGTGGGCTCAGGCAATCCACTCACCTCAGCCTCCGATAGTATGTGATTATAGGCTGAGCCACTGAGCCTGGCTTGTTTCTCTTCTTTATTCACTTTGTGCTAGGCATGTGAGTGTGTGTGTTTAGTTTTCTGGGTTTTAGTGGGGGTTTCTTTTGTTTTGTTTCACTTTGTTGTTATTCCAGTTTGTTTTGGGGTGTGTGTGTGTGTGTGTGTGTGTGTGTGTGTGTGTGTGTGTGTTCAATTGTTTTTTGCATTGGTTTCTGCTTTACATCATCATATAGAGTGATGGTGGGGAGTGGGTCTCAGGGAACATATACCACATTTGGTGAACATTGTAATTTTCAAGTAGTATCTGAATCCTAGTACCCCATCACCTACTTTATTTGAATTTCAAAAACTACAAGAGAGAGCAAAGCTTCCCATCCACCATCCTATTTCAAAATAGAACAAATCCAGAGCCCAGATCAGGGAATAATAGAGGACTGAGCAAACATCAGAAGGGAAAGCCTCTCCCACTGACACTGAATAACAGAACTAAAGAGAAAAACAAGATCTGTCACAAATGAAGAAAAACCAAAGGAAGCTTACAGGCAATTTCCAGTGTACCAAAGGCAAAACTTGTGAAAAATCAGACCTTGGTGCCCAAATAATGAAAGTCACCAATGACTAGCCCCAGAATATGACAGAGATTAGGGAATGGATGGAAAGAGTGAATAAGACTCAAGAAAGACCAGATACAACACTGAAAGAGCTTGTAACAGAGATTATGGCAATAAAAAATTTCTTCCAGGAAATCAATAACAAGATGACAAGCATGGAAAGCAGAACTAATCTAGCTGAAGAAAGAATCTCAGAATTTGAAGACCAGAACATGCAATTAAACTGATATGTGAAGAAACATAGAAAGAAGAA
>NW_006950162.1:0-6157 GCF_000164805.1 Carlito syrichta | reverse complement strand
TTGGGAGGTGAGGCAGGAGGACTGGTTGAGTCAGGAGTTTGAGACTGGCCCGGGTTACATAGTGAGACCTCATCTCTACCACACACACACATACAAAAAGAGCCGGACATGGTGGTGCATGCCTGTAATCCCCGCAACTCAGGAGGTCAGGCAGAAGATCTCCTGAGCCCAGGAAGTCAAGGCTGCCATGAACTGTGCTCAAAACACTGCACTCCAGACCGGGTGACAGAGTGAGACCTCGATCCCCTCCAAAAAACTAGACCTCTGAATAGCTGTTTTTAAAAAAGGGAGAGTCATGAATGATCAATAATGGTTATGACTAGGGAAGTGACATTCTGAGTTACACTTTGGCAAGATTACTCTGCTTATTGAGAGAGAAATGGATTCAGAGGGCTAAGAATAAAGAAGAGAGAGCAAGCAATCAGCAGTTACTGTAATAGGCAGGTGAGATACAATGTCAGGTACTGGGAGCACAAGTTCTCACCTTGGTCAAATAGTCATGGATATTAAGAGTAGCCAGCTTCGTAAGATGCCCATTCAGACCCAGGGCCATAAGAAAGCCAGCATACTCATTGGCTAACTCGGCATGCTTGGGTTTATTGTAAACAATCCAAGCCGAATCGATCTGGGAGGCAGGGGCTATCTTCAGGCCAGCAGCCACACCATTATGGAAGCTGGCCCAGCTCGTCATGTTTGGAGGCACATCGATGTTTCCACTATTAAGGTCAACTGTTGTGTTCCGAGGAGGGGCACGCCCTATGCAGACAAACAGAATTTAACACTGAGAATACAAATTCACAAAACCAAAATGGTTACATTTAGATCTTTGAGAACAACACTCCCTTTTCTACATTCAAAACTCTCAATCTCATAATACTTGGAATGATGGTAGGTCTCTATGACCATTTAAACTTTTGTAAATGCAAATCAAACTTAATCAAGATGGAAAAACTTCCACTGTTTATAGTTCATTGTTCTTTTTTGCTAAAATGCATGGGGCTATACAAGGAGCTACCTGATACCAATTTAACTTTCTTTTTTTTTTTGAGTTGGAGTCTCACTCTGTCGCCCAGACTGGAGTGCAGTGGCCACTTCCGGCCACTGCAGCCTCGACCTACTGGGCTCCGGCGATCCTTCCTCCTCAGCCTTCTGAGTAGCCGGAATTACAGGCATGCGCTATCACACCCGGCTGATTTTTTTATTTATTGTAGAGATGAGGTCTCGCTGCCCAGGCGGGTCTCGAACTCACGGGCTCAGGCAATCCACTCACCTCAGCCTCCCAAAGGCGCGGGATTACAGGCTGAGCCACCGAGCCCAGCTCCAATTTAACTCTCAATGAAGTTTAACATCACAGTTAAGTTACATGAAGGCTGGGCACAGTGGCTCACACCTATAATTCTAGCACTTTGGGAGGCCATGGTGAGAGGATTGCCTGAGCCCATGGGTTCAAGATCAGCCTGGGCAACTTGGTGAGACTTTGTCTTCATAATAAATCAAAAAATTAGCTGGGTATGGTGGTGTGTGCCTGTAGTTCTGGCGACTTGGAAAGTTGAGGCGGCAGGATTGCTTGAGCCCAGTAGGTCAAGGCTGTGGTGGTCATGAGTATGCTACTATACTCCAGCCTGGGCAACAGAGTGAGACTTCCAAAAAAAAAAAATGCTACAAGAATAATAAATTCCAACATCTGAATGACATCACTGATGTTAATTTCAAATATTCTAGACAGTATTTTTCTCTAAATATTAAAGAAAAACAAAATTTTAAAAAGAAACAAGATAACTTTTGGAGACTAAGGCAATGAAGATTGCATGAAGCCAGAGCCACATAGTGAGACCTGTCTCTACAAAAAAATTTTTAAATTTTAAAAATTAGCTGGATGTTTTGGCCATGCATGTAGTCCTTGACATTTGAGAGGCTGAAGCAAGAGGATGGCTTGAGACCAGGAGTTTGATACTACAGTGAACCATAATCACGCCACCGCACTCTAATCTGGGCAACAGAACAAGACCATGTCTTCAAAAAAAAGGACAGAGAGATGAGAACCTTTATAAATTTGTTTTGTCTCTAATCTATGTATGTCTATCTCTCTCTATATATATAGATATCTAGTTATATGCCATTGTTAAAAATGCCAAATTGTATTTAGAAATAGCTATGAACAAAAACATGGAACTAACCATGCTGCCCATTGAAGCTGGACTGGATTTTTTTAAATGTGGTACATATACACAATGGAATATTATGCAGCCATAAAGGACAAACATATGGACTTCGCAGCAACTTGGATGGACTTAGAGTCGATCACACTCAGTGATCTATCACAGAAACAAAGAATAGAGTACCATATGTTCTCACTCATAAGCGAACCTTGAACAATTATCATAATACTATAAGAAAGGGATTGTCAATAGTGGGAAACTGCCAGGGGAGGGGGGTTGGGATTGGCAGTTGAGGGAAAAATTTCAAAAGAAAAAAAGAAACCAGAAATAGCTATGTAAAAAAGCATCTTCTTATAGACTTGAGTCACCCAGTGAACTTCAAAAGAGCATTCACTAAATTTAATTTTATGGTCAATTTTTTAAGAGTAATGTAAATTAAATGTCCATGATGCTATGTTCTCTTTTAACTTTTTTCTTGATTATTTTGGCTTTGATCTATATTGTGCAGGAAAATACTGACTCTTTTTTTTACACTCTGAATAGTCTATCTTACCTCAAATCATAGATATAGATATTTAAATAAATATTCTAATTATTGCATAGTTATGCAGTTCACTGGAGGTTTGAAACTATGGTTTTAAGAGTTCTAAAAAGTTGTGTAAAGTAAGTTTTAAAGAGATGCATAGTGTCGTCAGAGAGCACTACAATGGGTAACAAGTTCATAGGTTATACCTGTACTTTCTCAAAAAAGTTCAATATTGGATAAATGATTGAGGAAAAAAATCACTAAAACATTCACTCATTATATGCATAAGACAATATTTACACATAAGAGAAAATGAAAGGCAAACAGTAGAATATTTTCTTCACTAACAACGACATACAAAAGTACAACAAAACACAGCAATGTGGATTATGCAAGTATTTTAAGCAAATATTTTTTCCTAAATTAATTTATTATTAAAACAGTATTCGTATTTTTTTTTTTTAGAGACAAAGTACCACTCTATCACTCAGATTGTAGTGCAGTGGTACAATCATAGCTCACTGTCGTCTTGAATTCCTGGGCTCCAGCAATCCTCCCACCTCCACCTTTTGAGGAACTGGGACTACAGGTATGCACAATAGCGCCCTATTTTTTTTTCTTTTTCTTTGGTTACCAGAATGGCTAAAAGGATAAAACACTAGACTAATATCACAAACACATTTTAAATCATGCAAATTCAACATGACAATAATTCATGTATTTATTTTTTAACATCCATCCAAGAATAACTTGGAAATTATCACTCAAATTAAATACACTTAACATCTGCCAATTTTACATGAGAATCTTTTCTTTCTTTCTTTCTTTTTTTTGGGGAGACGAGGTCTTGATGTGTTTCCAGGGTGGTCTCAAACTCCTGGGTTCAAGTGATTCTCTGGCCTCAGCCTCCCAAAGTGCTGGGATTACAGGCGTGAGCCACTGAGCCCAACTGAGATTCTTTTCTTTTTAACACAAACTTTTTACATGAAAACCTTCATATAAACAGTTGAAAAGACTCATTAAATGAACACCTACAGATGATGCCTTCCATCAAGATTCAATAATTTGTTCAGATTTTGCTACACGTACTTTGTCTCTGTGAGCACAATTTAAATACAAAATGAAACTCTGCTCACTCTGCTCCTCAATGAGATGAGGGCTCAGAGTAGGCATTATATGGAACATGTTCTTCACCCAGCTGATTTCATTTCCTGTATGCTGCGCAAAGTACAAACTCTTTACAAATATGAATGGGACAGACACTGGATTTTTAAACTGATGTAACTTCAAATATTATGCAATTATATTTGCATATATTATATACTATTCACTAGCTAGCTGTGTGGTGCATGCCTGACTCTCAACTCCTCAGGAAGCTAACGCAGGAGTATTGCTTGAGCCTAGGAGTTCAAGGCTACAATGAACTATAACTGCACCACTATACTACAACCTGGGTGACAGAGTGAGACTCTTGTCTCTAAAAAGAAAATACAAAAATATACTATTCACTATTGCATATATTACATACACATTGTGTACCGGTTTCATAAAGCCACATACACTGTAAGAGATTTTCAATGATAATCTCAACTGTATAAAACTGTCTCCTATAGAATACATTTAAACCAGCATGAGGTGAGCATATAATATAAAACCCATCGTAACCAAGAATATTGGGGAATGGGCACAGTTATAATTGGTAGAAGAAAATGAAATTACTGATTAAAAATATGTGTATACAATACATGTAAACATAAACACAACCGTATAAACACATATATGCCAGATATTAAGACACTCACTATAAATTTTAAAAACAATTTCGCAGATTCAAACAAATATAAACTTATAAATACATAAAAATAAAATTAGGAAACACATAGAAGTGACAATGAAGAGTGAAACTACTTTAGTGACCATTTTTTTCTTTTTGTTTATTATATTTTGTTTTTGTACAATGATCATATATTTATAATATGACATAAGACATTTTAAAACTAAGTATTTTAACATATTAAACTTCAAGTTTTAAAATTTAAATGATACAAATGACGTTTTGTATTTTGAAATAATCTCATTAAAAAGCAAAAAATCGCCAGGCTCGGTGGCTCAGCCTTTAATCCTGCGCTTTGGGAGGCCAAGGTAAGTGGATTGCCTGAGCCCGCGGGTTCGAGACCCACCTGGGCAACTTGGCGAGACCTCATCTCTACAACAAATAAAAAATTAGTTGGGAGTGGTAGTGTGCGCCTGTAGTTCCAGCTACTTGAAAGGCTGAGGCGGAAAGATCGCCGGAGCCCAGCAGGTCGAGGCTGCGGTGGCCGGGAGTGGCCACTGCACTCCAGTCTGGGCGACGGAGTGAGACTTCAACTCAAAAACAAAACAAAACAAAAAAAGCAAAAAATTAGTAATGGGCTATATTATGCTTCTCTCAATGCTTAGTTTATTATTTGAGCTTTAGTAAACACTATAACAGCAATTAGCAATATTTAAAATCCCTGGGGACAGAGGGAGTATTTCTTTAGTTTTAACTAAAATATATTCAAAGAACACCACTAATGCATGTACTCAGTCATTTTCATTTCTCATTTAGACCAAAGTTTAACATACCAGTCAGATTCAATTTAGGAATAGGCAATGGCTCAGTTGGAACAGGATGGTATGAAAACAAGGTAAACATTCCTCGTCCTACAGGAAGGGCCATAGTTCGTTGACACAACTGGAGCAATCTACATGTAAAATAAAAACCAATATGTCAAAAAATTTTAAAGCAAAGCACAACTGAAATGTAATCTGTAAGTAATTATTTCAAAAGAAGGTGTATTGTATAAGATGAAGTCACTTCGAAGTAAATTCATACACAGATGTAGGTGGATCACCCAAACATGATTATTCTTATTTTAATACTCTTGCTCCTATTAGAGATTCTTAAGGAGAGATATAACAAAACAAAGATATTCCTTTGTTTTGTTTCATATTTGCAAATTAAATGAAAAACAGTTGGCCTATAAATCAAGATAACATTCCTTAGACATTCTAAAAAACCTGAAAATCTACTCTGATTAATGCTAACCTTCTCAAAAGAAAATATAGTACTTTGGGGCTTTCATCATTGTGTTATTTCTAGTCTAGCTGTCCTCGGTACATGTGGGATCCTCCACTCATCCCTTTTGCCAATACAGCCTCAGAAAGTGCCACCACTGTGGCCTGTACACAAAAAAAGACAGTATATTAGTTGGGCACAGTGGCTCAGCCTGTAATCCCAGCACTCTGGGAGGCTGAGGGGCGTGGATTACCAGAGCCCGCAGGTTTTAGATCAGCCCAGGCAGCTTGGTGAGACCTTGTCTCTACAATAAATCAAAAAATTAGCCAGGTGTGGTAGCGCGCGCCTGTAGTTCCAGCTACTTGGAAGGCTGAGGCAGAAGGATCACCAGAGCCCAGCAGGTCGAGGCTGCGGTGGCTGTGAGCGCGTCAC
>NW_006950161.1:0-841 GCF_000164805.1 Carlito syrichta | reverse complement strand
TATGTTTTCAGTGTGGAAATGAAAAATCTATAACTCACAAGGAAAGTGTTCAAAATTCTTTGAATTAAAAAAGATTAAATATTATTGTACAGCTACCTGAAAGTCAAAAATCCATAAATATGTTCTAACACATAATATCTAATGAGCTCAGTGTCATTCTGAGCTCATTACTCAGAAATATATACCTTACTCAGTATTGGCGAACAATATTTATAAAAATTGAATTTTGAGTCAAATATTGAATGCTTACATTAAAGACTGACTGAAATAATACTAGAAGTCTTAGAAGCTTCACAGATGGATGTGGAGGCTTTTGGGAAAATCACACTTTGTCTTTCCAAGAATAGCATAGAAATAAATTTTAAATATTTTTGTAGAAGAGCAGTTTCTTCCTAACTAAAATAATATGCTTCTTCTATTTGTACAGATTGTGTTGACATATCTGTGATATAGATGTATAAAACTATACACAATAGTAATGTTTCTAAAAAGTTATACATAAATAGAATATATTCTTATTCAAGTAGTATGGTTGTAATTTTAGTGAGGCTTTCAATATATAAAAAAATTGTTGCCAAAATTCCCATCCTAAATAAAATATTTCAACTAAGTAGTTATTTTATGTAATTAAATTAAGCCACTCCTGAATGACAGTAAATCATCATAATAAATAGATTGGCAATTTATTACAGAAGCATAAAGAGGGAAAATGTATAATCTAAAGTATGTGGTGTAAACATGGACAAGAAAGTGAAATCATAAAATTGGAGTGCAAAATGACATTTTAGACTGTCGTTCAGATTAGATAAATAGTTTTTCCCAGTTCCTCAATCTAAGTTGT
>NW_006950160.1:0-328 GCF_000164805.1 Carlito syrichta | reverse complement strand
AGCAATTAGTTTTTATTTTTAGTCCTTAGGAAAATGTAAAGGAAGATACTCTAAGAGGCCGTTTGTCTTGAGCAGATAAACCATGACTGGATTTCTTAAAGAAGTTTTGGACATAAGTGTCTATTTGGTCAAAATCCATACGCATGCCACAGGTAAAAGTTAGTCTCTCTCTCTCTCTCTCTCTCTCTCTCTCTTGCATTCTCTCTCTCCTGCTCCCTCCCTCCCTTCCTGCCACCCTCCTTAAAAAGAAAATGAGGATTAGTGTGACAAATTTTTTTCTTAGGCCAAAATAAACCAAATATTTCTTTATTTGGTTAATGTACAATGT
>NW_006950159.1:0-724 GCF_000164805.1 Carlito syrichta | reverse complement strand
TCCAGCATTGACCTGCTGTGCTCCGGTGTTCCTTCCTCCTCAGCCTTCCAAGTAGCTGGAACTACAGGTGCGTGCTACCATGCCTGGCTAATTTTTTTATTTATTGTAGAGAAGAGGTCTCGCCAAGTAGCCCGGGCTGGTCTCAAACCTGCGGGATCAGGCAATTCACTCGCCTCAATCTCCCAAAATGCTGGGATGACAGACTGAGCCACCAAACTCAGCCTGTGGTGGGATTTCAAGCAAGCGATGCAGCCTGGTCACGTAGGGAGCTCTGCAGCATAAATGACACTTCAGAGTTTGCCACACTCTGATGGCAGGAAGTGGGTATTTCTGCATGTCACACCTGTTGATCACGGGCTATGGACTGCCCAACGGGGAAGTGTACTATTTTAGGCATTTTGGGTTCTCCATATAGGTGAAATGGTGGCAAGTAATCCTCTGAAGACTAGAGTTGAGGGAGCAGAGGCTGGGTACTGGGTGCACAGAGTTGGTAAAAAGAACCCAAGCACATCTTGGTGGGGGCACCAAGGCTGCCACTCCAGGGCTCATAGAGCTTCTCAGCTTAGAGGGTGGTGCTTAGAGGGTGGTGCTTTAAGGACATGCAGAGGACAGGAAGCTTTCCCTAGGTGGAAACCATGCCTGTTTGCTTGTCCCCACATCCTCAGCATCTAGTCTGGTTCCTACTCATCATAGAGAATCCCAGAGCTGTTTCTGAGTGGTAATG
>NW_006950158.1:0-800 GCF_000164805.1 Carlito syrichta | reverse complement strand
AAACAGATAGTAAGTGAAAGACAGAAGTATATGATATGTATTATATCAAATATAAGTGAAAGACACCTGGAAAATAAGTAGCCCTCAAACAGGTGACTTTGAATTCCAACTTATAGAGTACCTTCAACAAAGAACAGTAAATTTTTAGAGAAGTGACAAGACAAAGATAAAAAGGACTTTGAGTTTCTAGGATTACTAGAGAATTTGGGGAAAGGCAAATAAATGGCAGATAAATGCTAGTTAACAAAGCAGGCTAATGCAGATTCTTCTGGTATCATCTCTAGATGATAAGGTCTAAAGTTATCTTCTGTGGTTAACCTTTGTTCTCCTTGTTAGAAAAGGAGCAGTACATCTTTTGCCTTTGTTGCATCTACGTTCTGCTCTTAAGAAAATTGGGGGAGAATAGAGAGTTTTCCTATGTCTGTTGTTTCTTATTTGCCTTCATTTTAACACTTTGGGATACATTCTGGTCTCCCATGCCTCTTTTTTAAATTCTCAAGTGCAATGCACTGAAAATGCAATATGCTGGGATGAAAAGTTTCTGTCCAGAGCAGTCCTGACTTTGTCCTCATGCCTCTCATAACAGAATGTCTTGCAATACTTCAACCCAGGGACTTAATGTTCACCCAACATAAAAAATACAGAATACAATACTTTCGGGGTCAACTTTAGTGACATATGTCACATAAACAAACTCCACCCATCCTGGACTGCTTTCCTGAGACTTGGAGGACCAGCTTGCCACAGGTCCTAGGCTTCTGTTGATTCATCCTGCCTGTTTTTGAGTGATAAAATTGCTT
>NW_006950157.1:0-801 GCF_000164805.1 Carlito syrichta | reverse complement strand
GAAGGTTAAATTTCATTTACTTTTTTAGCTTTTAATTTTTTAACTTCATTTTTTAATAGTCACCTCAAGTAGTTTATCCCAAAATAATAATTGTTAAACTTCTCTGTTTTTCCCTTTCTCTCACACACACATGTATGTACACATGTTTATTTCTGTGCTGTTGACAGTGAGGATAAACAGTCATCATGAGATGTTCATCAGTGCTGGATCAAACTAAGTTTCACTTAGAGATAATGGAGAAGAGAGACTGTTGTCAAAAGGACCACAACGAGAACAGAGGTATAATAAGCCCAAGCTAGGGAATCCTACTGAAGTAGAAACAATTAGGAGAATTCCCAGCAAGATGCAATGGAACAGGTCAGGTTGTGAGAGTTTCTGCAAAAGCAAGTGTCCACAAAGTCTCTCTGTGTGAGTGGGTGAGTGCTGGTGGGTAAGCGAAAGCCCATCTGAGGGGAGACTTGGGGTCATGCGCCTGAGGCTCTACTCCGGAGGTGACTGCATCCTCCGACAGCCCTGAGATGGGAACCCCTGGTGCACAGGATCGTCTGCTGTTCTCGGGGCTCTCCTGAGAAGAGGCAGGGACAACAGTGGAAAACAAGCTGATCCTCACCACCCAGTGCCTGTCCCACACCATCACCTGAGAGAGCTGAGCAGCACAAGTCCCAGAATCCATGGAGAAAGCAGGCCATGGAAAGCTGGAAAGGAGCTCTGCCACCAGTGAGGAAATGTCCACCGGCACCATTTTCTCTATCCTGGGACCAGGCAGAGGCCTGCATTGCCCTGTCCAGCTCCATCCAGTCT
>NW_006950156.1:0-730 GCF_000164805.1 Carlito syrichta | reverse complement strand
TGACAAAATCATAGAAGCTGAGACTAGAATAGTGGTTACAAAGTCTGGCCAGGGGTTGGGGGAACAGGAGAAGGTGGCCAAAGTGTACAAACTTTAGTTCTGGTTAATGGGTAAGTTCTGAAATTTTGATGCACAATATAGTGACTATAGTTAATAATACTGTAATGTACACTCAAAATTCACTAAGAGAGAAGTTCCCCAATGTTCTCACCACACACACACACACACACACACACACACACACACACAATGGTATAGCTATGTGAGATAGTGAATATGTAAATCAGCTTGATGTAGCAATCATTTTACAATCTTTACATACATCAAACTTTACATTGTATACCTTATATATAAATAACTTTTGTCAATTGTATCTCAATAAAGGTGAAAAAAGAAATATTGATTTGATAGAACCATTCAGAGATTTATTAGATTAAAGATGGGCTAGAAATCAAAGACATCTTTTTCAAATATTCCCCAATATTATTTCTTGTCGGTAGAGAGAAAACTTGCATTATGATACACATGAGTCTATAAATAATACTGTAAGAAAATAACAGTTTTTTCCCTAAATAGAAGGTATCCTTTGAATATTACGTCACTCATGAACAAATAAAATGCCTAACCAAAAAAACCCACCATAAGTACTGTTATGAGTACTTGAACTAATATATTAGAAGCAACCTTGTGGCATATGGCCACACCAAAGAAATGGTGTGCTCATTTCTTT
>NW_006950155.1:0-809 GCF_000164805.1 Carlito syrichta | reverse complement strand
ATTCTTATGGACTAGAAGTTGCATATAAAGAATGAACCCATATATGAAAAAAAATAGAGGTACAATTATCTATCTTATAAAGTTATTGTGAGGTCTTCATGAAGTAACAAATATGAAAATATTGTAAAGTGTGAAGTACTATGTGTTTATAAGTTATTTGTCACTAATACACCCTCCCCCCACCCTCTCAGACAGTTCCAACTGTCTCCTCAATTACGAAGGAAAACACTAAACCCATGGGTGCAAATTGACTACATTTTTTCATAATTAATACTTAGCTGTCCAGACCTCTAAATATTCTGAGTATGACTTCAAATTCTGGGTATGACTTCTGGGTATAGCAAAAGAGGTTATGGTGAATAGTAAACTTCTTAATGCAATAATAAACTCTCCTCTCTTGTTTAGAAGATCAGTCATTGGATGTATCAATGTTAGAATAAAAACTTGTAAAAATGACAGAATTTGTTTTTGTTTTTGTTTTTTTGAGTTGGAGTCTCACTCTGTTGCCCAGAATGTAGTGCAGTGGCTGCTCCCAGCCACTGCAGCCTTGAGCTGCTGGGCTCCGGCAATCCTTCCACCTCAGCCTTCCAAGTAGTTGGAACTACAGGTGCACGTGACCATGCCTGACTAATTTTTTGATGTATTGTAGAGATGAGGTCTCACCAACTTGCCCAGGCGAGTCTTGAACGAGCGGGCTCAGGCAATTTACTCACTTCAGCCTCCCAAGGCACAGGATTACAGGCTGAGCCACCAAGCCAGGCTTTAAAAATGACAGAATTTGTAACAAATCAATAAAATTTAGTGGAGAA
>NW_006950154.1:0-449 GCF_000164805.1 Carlito syrichta | reverse complement strand
TCAAACCAAAATGTTTCTAAGCAGCAAAGGAAGCAATCATCAGAATGAAGAGACAAACACAGAGTGAAAAAAATGTTTGTAAACCATACATCTGATAAGAGTTTAATGTCTAACGTATATAAGGAATTCAAGCAACTTAACAGCAAGACAATAGCTTGATTTAAAATGGGCAAAATAACTAAACAGACATTTCTCAAAAGAAGACACACACACAGCCAAAAGGTAAATGAAAAAAGGTTTATACTCCCATTTTCTAAAACATACTGGGCCCTCATAGTTTGTGTTTGCCCACTGGTATTTCCTGCACATCCACCCTATTACATCTGTAAGGTTCAGTTCAGGTTACTTCCTCCTGTGGGAAGTCTTCCTTATGATCTCTAACACTCTCAAGCACACATCTTTTATATAGCTACAGCATGGAATTCACAATAAAATATTGTAATTGTATA
>NW_006950153.1:0-765 GCF_000164805.1 Carlito syrichta | reverse complement strand
GGATCTCTTTCTTCTGACACATGTTCCCTCGTGGGAGCTGGGGGTGTTCCAAGAGTTAGATGTTTTACCTATTCTCTAATGAAAAGTTACTAAAAGGTTAACTATGAAAGTAATATTTTAAAAAGGTAAAAAAGAAAGAAACCAGAAAACAAAGGAAAGATGTAAAGAAAGTTGTTGGCATAAAAGTATGATTTTGGTAAGAAGGAATATAAAGAAAAGTTAATTCAGATATGCAATTGGACAATATTTTTTCCCATTCTGTGGGCTGTCCCCTCACTCTCTTGATGGTTTCATTTGCTTTGCAGGAGCCTTTCAATTTGATGAGGTACCATTTGTCTATTTTATCTCTTATGGCATGGACTTTTGGGTTTTTTTTACCCAGAATTCGTTGCCTGTTCTGATATCCATAAGTATGTCTCCTGCATTTTCTAAGATTCTTAAAGTTTAGGGTTTTACATTTAGGTCTTTGATCCATTTGGAGTTGATGTTTGTGTTTTATTTGTCTGCATGTGGTCAGCAAGTTTTCCGAGCACCATTTACTGAATAGGTTCTCCTCTCCCCAATGGTTGTTGTTGGAGGCTTTGCTGAAGTTGAGTAGGTTGAAAAGTGAGAAGTTGAGGTTTTGCTTCCAGAATCTCTGTTCTGTTCCATTGGTCTGTATGCCTGTTCTTATACTTAACATCCAGAATTTACAAGAAACTCAAACATAATGAAAAGGATTAAAACCCCATTAAAAAAGTGAGCAAAAGGCATGAATAGACACTT
>NW_006950152.1:0-757 GCF_000164805.1 Carlito syrichta | reverse complement strand
GCAAAATCTGAACAAATTATGGAATCTTGATGGAAGACATCATCTGTAGGTGTTCATTTAATGAGTCTTTTCAACTGTTTGTATGAAAGTTTTCATATAAAAAGTTTGTGTTAAAAAGAAAAGAATCTCAGTTGGGCTCAGTGGCTCATGCCTGTAATCCCAGCACTTTGGGAGGCTGAGGCCAGAGAATCACTTGAACCCAGGAGTTTGAGACCACCCTGGAAACACATCAAGACCTCCTCTCACCAAAAAAAAGAAAGAAAGAAAGAAAGAAAAGATTCTCATGTAAAATTGGCAGATGTTAAGTGTATTTAATTTGAGTGATAATTTCCAAGTTATTCTTGGATGGATGTTAAAAAATAAATACATGAATTATTGTCATGTTGAATTTGCATGATTTAAAATGTGTTTGTGATATTAGTCTAGTGTTTTATCCTTTTAGCCATTCTGGTAGCCAAAGAAAAAGAAAAAAAAAAATAGGGCGTTATTGTGCATACCTATAGTCCCAGTTCCTCAGGAGGTGGAGGTGGGAGGATTGCTGGAGCCCAGGAATTCAAGACGACAGTGAGCTATGATTGTACCACTGCACTACAATCTGAGTGATAGAGTGGTACTTTGTCTCTAAAAAAAAAAAAAAAAAAATACGAATACTGTTTTAATAATAAATTAATTTAGGAAAAAATATTTGCTTAAAATACTTGCATAATCCTCACTGCTGTGTTTTGTTGTACTTTTGTATGTTGTTGTTAGTGAAGAA
>NW_006950151.1:0-3441 GCF_000164805.1 Carlito syrichta | reverse complement strand
CTTGCCCAGGCGGCTCCCGAACCTGCGGACTCGCAATCCACTCACCTCGGCCTGCCAAAGCGCTAGAATTACAGGTTGAGCCACTGAGCCCGGCCGAAAGGGTGAATTTTATGGTATGCAAATTGTATCTCAATGAAGCTAATTTTTTAAAGGCTTCCAAATAATTTAGATGTTCAGTGAGTGTTGAAAACCAGTTATTTATCCCCTCTCCTTGAGCCCTGATATCTGTCACTCAGTCTCCAAGTTCAGTTTCATCCTGGTTTGACTTGGACCAATCTGGAGTAACTCTTGATGCCTCCTGTAAATTCTGTGACTAAGTCCTAGAGCTTATCTGATAATCACTTTGCTTCATCTGTCAGTCCTCAGACACATGCTTCAGGCAGAACTGATTCTCCTGTCCCCAATCTGTTTGGTCTTTTATATTTCTCACTCAGTCATTGCATAAATTTCTCCAGATAGGCTTAAGGAGACATCCTCTTTGAACCTCCCTTCTTCCAACTTACATCCAATTAACCAAACTTTTTCATCAGTCTTACCTCTGAAACCATTGCTCCCATCTTCTTTATTTCTCCATTCCACTGCCAAGCCTCAGAGTTCACTGTATGCTTTTCCTGTCAAATGAAGTCGAAACTCCTAAAAGGAGCTCCCCTATCCCTTGTGATCTCCTCCAGTCCCACCTCCATGCCCCCACTGAAATCATCTTACTATAGCAGGATATGATTACCTTCATCTGTTGTCCCAAACCTTTTTGTGACTATACTGCCTACTATATTAAGTCCAATTTAGCAAGGACAAGGCCCCTTTCAACCTGACCCAAATTTTCTTTCATAGCCTAGTGTCCTCCCTCCTTTGTCCTGCTCTGCAAACCTTAGCTCAAATCACACTAACTCCTACCATTACTTGGACACACTGTGCTATTTCACACTCACGTGCTGAAGCTCATCCATGACTCCTCTTTTCCTGGAATGCCATGTCCATGTGGCCTGGTGAATGACCTAAAGTTAGTGCCAGCAAAGAGTTTACCAGGAGTGGCAGGTGAGAGCTGGTCCTGGAGCTAAGGTGAGATGTCAGTGAGAGAGGTTTCACTAAGAAGTAAGCTCATACCAGGCTATAAACTGAAATCTGAAGCCCAAAGAGAAGGCAAAGACCCAGTCAACTACTGACACAACTTGTGGGGTGGAAGTGGGAGGGGCAGGTGGGGAGTGATCAGGCTGGAGGCTTGAGAAAACAACATAATGGGCTGAGGAGACAAGGGGTTAATTCATTACCACTCCAGGAACCCAAGACATTAAATAAATAAAAGCCTGCATTATAACACAGAACACTTCTTCCTCATTCAAGACTCAGACCACAATTCACCCCCACTATACAGTTTTCTTTAAAGCCACAGCACCTAAAATATACTTCCACCATAGCACTCACCATGTTTTATTTCTGAGTCCATATCCTCTTTCCCTCTAACCTGGGAGCTTTTTAAAACTAGAAAATAGGTTGTAGTAATTTTTGTATTCCTAGCAACAAGTATGATACCTAACACACAAATAGGCATCCAATAAATACATGTTGGATGAGTGTTGCCATTAGTGTCTTTCTTTCCTGTGCTCTTTCCTGAGTCATTTATCCCTAGCACAGTACATGGCTCACAATAGGTAGTCAGGAAATAAATGATGGTATTTATACAATTGAGGCAGCTAAAATATCCACAATAACCTTTATATTGTTAGTATATACCGTCAAAGGTGTGTTTTAATATCCCAATAACTTAAATGCTCTTTTTTTAAGCATCTTTTCTTACCCATATTCTAAGAGTGTAAGAATACAAAGGCTAAATAACTGAAATAGCAACACCCTGAAAACACAACATTACAGGGCCAGTCATCAGCATGAATCCATTAGGATGCACTGCCCCTGAGATGCTGTGCACAGATCTTCCCTGCTATAAAATATAATTTAAAGGTGGAGTGATGATGGTTGAGACACTTTTCTAGCCCTAAAATGGAAAACAAAAGCAATGTGGTAAGGATGCTTATCAATTAGAAGAATAAAGAGTCAGATTGGCTTGTTCTCAAGCCTATGGAGCCCTAAGACCAGCATAAGCAGAAGGTCAGGTGAACCCAGACCTGTGTCCTGGCAAGTTTGGATCTCAGTTTCATCACTCACTGGGGGCTAGACTCCTACACCCTTCTAAGCCCCAGTTCCTTTATTATTGAAAAATGAACTATTGGAAAATGCAGACAATAAAGATATCTACCAAATAAGCTTTATGACGATTAAATGAGCTGTAAGAATTTTAATGGTTAGCAGAGTTTCTGTTAACCAGTGAGTGCTCAATAAACAAAAATTACTATGATTACTGTATTTTCTTTCAGTATACCTATAATCCCACTGGTTTGCCATGAGTTAGTCCATGAGTGGATGATCATGAGAATATCACATGGTAACTGTCTTAAATTGATGTTTAAAGCATCATTAAATTGCCCATAAGGAAGGAAAAAAAGGTTTGGATTTTTTAAGAAGAAAAAGACAAATCTGAGCATTCAGTGATAATAGCTGAGCTTCCTAAGAGACTATAGCAACTTGGTTACTAGGGATATTGCTTTTTTCTTTACTGAGAAAGAAACAATCATGTGTTGATATATCATTTTAGATGACTGTCATGCTTAGGGGTCCTTATTGTTCAAGGAAAATAAAGTAAGAGGGATAGCCTTTCATTGTAAAAAATAAGACCAAAAAAGGACAGATATAACTTTCACTTTCTCAGAGAGAAAGTGAAAGTTATAAACTCAGAGAGAAAGTGAAAGTTATAAACTCAGAGAGAAAGTGAAAGCAACTAACATTTCATCTAAAACTGCAGAGTAGAGAAGTGAAAGCTATGTGGTCTCAGTCATACACCTGGAAAATATAGATGTCAAATGCAGAACATAACTTTTATGGTTACCTAAAAATAACAAGGAGGATGATAACTGAGTAAAGATTTGTAATACTGGGGCTTTAGTCAATGTGTATAGGACTTGCACCTAGGCCATTCTTCTCTATCCAAGGTGTTAAACAAGTTTTTGGATATAAAATCATGGGATGAGGTCTTACATCCATATGCTACTAGTTAGTATTTGTGTGATCTTGGTCATGTCATCTAAATATTCTGTCATCTGTAAAATGTTGCAAATTAAAGTAACTACCCTACTGACCTCAAAGAACTATTGGAAACATCAAAAGAAGTGATAATGTGAGCACACTTAGCAAATCATGAAGCAGCATACATATGTTGGTTGTGAGCATGCAAAATTTAGTGATTAGTAAATGGTTAAACAATTTATGCAGTCATGCATCCCTTGATGACCGAGATGCATTCTGAGAACTACATTGCATGGTTATGTAATTTTGTTGTGTAAACATACTAGAGTGTACTTATGCAAAGCTAACTGGTGTAGCTCAGGGGTC
>NW_006950150.1:0-5340 GCF_000164805.1 Carlito syrichta | reverse complement strand
GTTTTCTTTTCCTCAAAGCAAATACCATTATAGATATACCATTAGATACTTGCAAGGTAGTACTAGAATATTATTAAATATCTGTTAGAGCAACTAAAATCAAATTTTGGTAAGGATATGGAGCAGCTGGAACTCTCATATATTACTCATGGCACTGCAAACATGACACCGTACTTTGGGAAACTGGCAGTTTCCTGTGAAGTTAAATATTTGGGGAACCCCCCCAACGCCTGGCATTTATTTATAAATAATTGTTTATTCTTACATGTTTAAACTTTAGTCACTTTCAAAATACTCTTCATATGATGCAATCAATACACCTATCAAGATGCTTTTTTCACTGCTCAAAACAGTTTCTGAACTCATTAGTTTTGATGCTTTTTAGTGCTTCTGCCATTTGTTGTTTTATCTCTTCCATGTTGGCAAAATGTTCCCTTTTGAGGATTTTTTAAATCCAGGGAGGCACAAAAAGTTCCAGACAATATCAGGTGAATAGGGAGGGTGGGGCATGTGTGTCATGCTTTTTTTGATCAAAAACTGCTGAACATTCAGTGTAGTATGGGCAGGTGCGCTCATAAATTACCCATCACAAAATGGGCAAATATGTTGAAAAGATCTCCAAAAGAAATTTACTGAAGACAGACAGCCTCTCTTGACAATGCTGTCTGATACAGTGATGCTGATGGGTTCCTAGAACACTTATCTGGGGGGCGGGGGGAAGCCTGTACTACAAGGGGTCCATCCTTCAAAAAATAATTCTCTTTTTGGGGGGGGTTCTTCCCTTGTATATTTACCATAAGACAAAGCAGTCCTAACTAACTCCTTGGCATTTGCTTAAGGGAAATGAAAACACATGCCTACACAAAGACCTGTATAAGTCCATCAGTTTTTGAGTAGATAAACAAATTGTGGTACATCTGTATAATGGAATACTACTTAGTAGTGAAAAGGAACAAACTACTGATACAGCAACATGGGTGAATCTTAAAGGCATTATGATATGATGAAGTAGAACAAAAAAGACTGCATATTGTATGATTCCACTTACGTAACATGGTAGGACAGACAAAACTGTAGGGCAAGACAACAGATGAGTTGTTTGCAGTGCTGGGTGAAGGAGGAAGGAATTGACCACAAAGGACACGGGGAACTTTTGGGTGTGGTGAAAGTGTTCTATATTGTGACTGTGGTAGGAGTTAACATGATTGTGTAACGTTTGCCAAAACTTACAGAGCTGTACACCTAAAATGGATAAATCTTTCTATATTGTTATTTTCTAGCTGTACTCAAGTAATGTTAAAAAATAACATGCTAATTTTCTTCTTTTGCAGAGTATTGCACTCTACATACTTGGTGATGAGAGCTCTGTTTTTTGATGAAGTTTCACAATATTTATCCAGAATAACTATAGGTAAGATGGTATAACATTAGACCCTTCAAAATAAATTTTTACCAATGTCAAAACCATAATTGAAATTAAAAACTTAAAATTTAAAAAAATATTTCCTTTAGAGGCCATGTCTTCTCTCTAGTACTGTTCTAGTCTACAGTTCACAACTGACTCTCAGATACCAGGATTACTTAAAATCTAACAAATCTTATATTTTCGGTGTGCCTAAAAAGGACTTTTTTAGCTTCAAGGAAATTATTATACAATTGAGACTTTGAATCGCACGGGTCACTTTATGTGAATTTTTTCCAACCAAATGCATATTGAAAATACTTTAGTCTCAGGATGTGAAACCGTCTAGCAGGTTCCACAGGGCCAGCTGTGGGATTTGAGCATGCATGGATTTGGTTAGAAATATGTGGGAAGTCCTGGAACCAATCCCCCATGTATACTGAAGGACAGCTGCACCTTCCAGCCTGCCACAGTTCTGTTTATTGATTTTTAGGAGTTACTTGTTAATTAATTCCTATTTCCAAATGTCTTCTACATGTTGTGTATTTTCTTTACCAGGATGCTTATCAAAATAAAGTTTCATTTTGTTTCCTTTTAGCCCCCCAGAAGTCACAAGCAGAGCAAGAGGAAAATAGGTGACTTCTATTCATATTGTGATTTTATATTGAAAATTTAGAGCAATTACGTTTTACTGTTCTATTTAATAAATTTGTATTTTATTCTTGTATAGGTTTAGTTTTAGGCATTCTGCATCAGTTTCTAGCCTAGCTGAAAGATTGGTTGTCTGGATGGCTAATGTCGGTAAGAGCTTCTTTGTTAACTCTTTGTTAGGCCCTGTTTTCTCTGGACTAGCTAGAACTGGGAGGCATGAGGAGAGAGGGGCTCTGGCTTTAGGAACGGCCTCAAAAGGTTGAAATTATGATTTATCAAGCTGTATTTCCTTTTTCTCACAATCACACAACTAATAATACAATAATATTTGGGATACCAGCATATTTATTACTCCTCATTGTGTAAGAAATCTTTGTTATTCACCTCAGACCAGTCAAGACGGTGTCTATGTAAACTGGTCTTAGAACAGAGAACTCTAATCACTACATATTCAAACCTGAAGTCATTGTGGTACTCAGATATCAGAAATAGTATTTCTGACAAAGTCTAAAGGCAACTGTATAAACATTTCAGTGTATGCTTTTGAAGGATAAAGGCCAGGGATTTTAGGCACCAAGATGGGCATTCATCTGGGAAGGGGAAAATGGAGGAAAAGTCCTCTGTATTCCCTATTCTCAAAACCTGTGCTCCTAGGTTTTAAATTAAGTAGAGTGCTAAAGAATTTTTTTTCACAAATAACTGCAAAAAATAAAAATTACTGATATTAAGATATGACTAAAAAATGAGGATGACATAAAATACAATGTTAAAAAGTAATGCTTTAATGAATTACAGGATGTTTCTGAATTCTGAATAAAGTATGTTCCAAATGGAGTTCTTCACAATTCCTGTTTGTATGCCACTATGAAAATGGCAGTAACTGTCATATAGTGTACATACAGAATATCTGTGTCTCCCAAAATTGAATGAGTTCTGTCCATTTGTAGATCACATAATATGTTATTCCCATATCAGGAAACATTTTTTTGCCTCAGTAGTTAATCTTTTTATATTATAAAAATTGCATAATACTGTAAAATGTAGCAAATCACTACAGGAAAATAAATCTTAATGAACTTGAGGATTTAAAAGAAATTTAAATATGTAATATGTTATACATACAGAAGAATGTAAAAAATGCATATGCTTAGTTTAGAGAATGGTATTAAGGTGAATGTTGATATACTAGTTACCCACCCTTAGAAACAAAACATTACCAGCATAGTAGAAAACCTCTGTGTATTAGCTCTTGGTGGTCGCCTCCTCCTGCACACCTCACTGCTCTAGGTAACTACTACCCTACCTACATTTTGTATTACCATCACCCTGTTTTTCTTCAGTTTCACACTTTTATATGTTGCTTAGTCTTGTATGTTTTTGAATGCTATGTAAATATATAGATGTAATATATGTTTTTCTGTCTTCTTCACTCAACATTCTTTTTTAAAGATTCATCCATTACGTTGTAGTAGCAGGAGATTATTTTCTCTGTAGATTCATTCTCTTGTTTGGCTGTATCACAATTTAATTATTCATTCTATTGATGATAGATAATAGGACTCACCCCCTTACCCATCACTTTTTTTTGTGGCCATGATGAAACAGTGTTGCTAATGAATATTTTTATACTTGTGTCCTGGTACACATGTGTTCAAGTTTCTGCATGGCTGTTGGTGGACTAAAGGGGTGGGCCTATATACCAACTGTCTTCCAAAGTGGTTGTACCAGTTTACACGGCCATCAGCTGTGGATGAGAATTACTGTTGCTCTACATAATTGCCAACACTTGGTAATGACTGACCAGTAAGCTTAATTTGCATTTTCCTGGCCATTCATCAGGAAGAGCACTTTTTCATATGTCTGTTGGCCATTTTTGCTTTCTCTTCTAAGAAATGTCTTTTTGTCCTTTGTATTTTTCTGTTGGGTTGTCTTTTTTCCCTTGGGTTTTTTGTTTGTTTGTTTTTTAAAGCAGGATTTACTGAGAGGACAGAAAAGCTCCCATAGTGGGAGAGGACTGAAGGGGTTGCCACTTCCTTTGGTTTTTTTGTTTTTTTTTTTGAGTTGGAATCTCACTCTGTCGTCCAGACTGGAGTGCAGTGGCCGCCCCCGGCCACCGCAGCCTTGACCTGCTGGGCTCCGGCGGTCCTTCCGCCTCAGCCTTCCAAGTAGCCGGAATTACAGGCATGCGCTACCATGCCCGGCTGATTTTTTGATTTATTGTAGAGATGAGGTCTCGCTGCCCAGGCGGGTCTCGAACCCGCGGGCTCAGGCAATCCACTGACCTCAGCCTCCCAAAGGCGCGGGATTACAGGCTGAGCCACCGAGCCCTGCTCCTTTGGGTTTTTAGGAGTTCTTTAATGAGACCTTTTATTGTTTTGTCTTGTTTTTAGAGACAGGGTTGCCTTCTGTCATCCTGGCTGGAGTTGAGTGGCACAATCACTGCTCACTGTAGCCTCGACCTCTGGGGTTCATGCCATCCTTCTGCCTCCGCCTCCTGAGTAGCTGGGACTACAGGTGCACACCACCATGCCTAGCTAACTTATTTTATTTTTTTCCATAGAGATGAGGTCTATTGTGCTGCCTAGTCTGGTCTCAAATTCCTGGGCTCAAGCATTTTTCCCACCTTGACCTCCTAAAGTGCTGGGATTACAGGCATGAGCTACCACACCCAACCTTTTTTTTTTGAGCTGGAGTCTTACTCTGTCATCCAGGCTGGAGTGCTGTGGCACACATCGCAGCCTCAACCTCCTGGGCTCAGGCAATTCTTCCACTGCTGTCTTCCAAGTAGCTGGGACTACAGGTACGTACCACCACCCCAGCTAATTTTTTGACTTATTGTAGAGACACGATCTTGCCAAGTTGCCCAGGCTGGTCTTGAATCCCTGGGCTCATGCAGACCTCAGGCTTCAACCACTGCGTTTGGCCCTTTTTTTTTTTTTTTTTTAAAGTGGAGATGAGGTCTTGCCTTTTTGCCCAGTCTGGAGTGCAATTATGTAATCATAGCTCACTGCAGCCTCTATTACCTAGGCTCAAGCAATCCTTCTGCCTTAGCCTCCCAAGTAGCTGAGACAACAGGTGTGTGCAACCATGCCCAGCTTACTTTTTAAATTTTTTTGTTTTTGTGGAGATGAGGTCTTGCTACATTGCTCAAGCTGATCTCAAACTCCTGACCTCAAGTGATCCTCTTGCCCCAGACTCCCAAAGCTCTGGAATTATAGGTGTGAACCACTGCACCTGCCCTAACAGGACCTTTTATATTAATCTCTGTTGTGAAGACTTAAGTTTGG
>NW_006950149.1:0-743 GCF_000164805.1 Carlito syrichta | reverse complement strand
AAAGGAAGCAAGGCAAATTGAGTAGTTAGATATTAGTGTAGAAAATTATGTACAAGAGTCTTACTGCAGCATTTTTTTATAATCGTGAAACTAAAAACAATCTAAATTTTCTATCAAGGAATGAACAGTTAAACGAGTAATAGAATAGAATGCACTCATTCTTTAGAGTACATTTTAAAATAGTCGGTAAAATCATGTGCACTGATATGAAACTATATCAACAAGACATAGTCAGAGAAAGAGCACAATTTAAAGAAAATGCAGCCGGGCTCGGTGGCTCAGCCTGTAATCCCGCGCCTTTGGGAGGCTGAGGTGAGTGGATTGCCTGAGCCCGTGGGTTCGAGACCCGCCTGGGCAGCGAGACCTCATCTCTACAATAAATCAAAAAAAATCAGCTGGGTATGGTAGCGTATGCCTGTAATTCCGGCTACTTGGAAAGCTGAGGCGGAAGGATCGCCGGAGCCCAGCAGGTCGAGGCTGCGGTGGCTGGAAGCGGCCACTGCACTCCAGTCTGGGTGACCGAGTGAAACTCCAACTCAAAAAAAAAAAAAAAAAAAAAAAAAAAAAAAGAAAATGCAGTATGGTCTGATTTATGTCTAAAAATACTTTATATGTGTTTATACATCTGTAAAAATATTGAGAAAAATAAACAAAAACCTAAGAATAATTCTTTCTAAGAAGCAAATGAGTTTGAGGGAAGGGATGCAAGAAAAGGCTTTCGTTTCAAGGAGATCTGTATGACT
>NW_006950148.1:0-3700 GCF_000164805.1 Carlito syrichta | reverse complement strand
CAATCCTCAACACAGAAGAGTTCTGTGGCCAGATGTGTGGGGGTTTTGTTCACACAATGAGCAGTGGACACCAGCTCAGTGTTCTCTAATTCAATGCTGAAACTATCTACCTGGAGATAGTGTCTGATATCTCAGGTTGGGGGCTCAGTCCCCAACTAAGACATCCCCCAACCCCAGACACTAGTTGCAATTCCAGGCTCCTGAATATTTGGCCAATGCACTTCAAATTGGGGTTGCCATAACACTCTCTTTGAGTTCAAGTAATTTGCTAGAACAACTCACAAAACTCAGGAAAACACATTCTTATATTTGCTGGTTTATGATAATGGCTATTGTGAAGGATATAGATGAAGAGATTTCTAGGGGAAGACATGGGGGAAGGGACCAGGAGCTTCATTGCCCTTCAGGCATGCCACTCTCCAGAAATTTTCCAGTGTTCATCTATCTGGAAGTTCTCCAAACACAGTTTTCTTAGGTTGTTACAGAAGCTTCATGACCTCAGCATTTCTTCCTCCAGGGTATAGAGTGAGACCCTCTCCAAAGGGTCTCAGAAAGCTGAGGAAGATTAGAGTCATGCCTTGGAGCAAGTAAAAGTAGGACAGGAACAGATCACAGATTTTGTTTCCTGAGGCCTAAAAACCCAATTTTGTAACAAAAGCCCCAAACAAGAGCTATGGTGGTTATTGAGCAAGAAACCATAAAAGAAAACCAATATACATATATCATAACCCCACAGGCCATCCCCTTTGTAGGAAGTAGAATAATTTATTTTCAAAATGTTAACCTGACTAATGTTTAAATGTCTTGCACTCCCTTATATTCATCTACTTCCAGCTTCTTTGTTCTCTTTTCATGGGTTCCCCCCCCCCCCCCGCCCTTTGGCAGACTGTGAATTCTGGCAGGGTCCACTAGATTAAAATGTTCTGATTGGCAAATAGGTCATGTAAGGGAGGAAAATTTGTAGTAACTCTGTAAACCAATCTGTATGTACTATGTGAATGATGTCTAGAAGAGTGATTTAACATCTGGAGTACTCAACTAGTGAGGAAGAGGGGAAGTATTTGTGTTTTAGAACATAAATATGCTGGCTGTAACTACTCCAGCATGCCAGCTCATTTGAGAGACACACATTCTTGCAAGAGAATTATATAAAAGGGTTGCTTCACTCCACCAACCTCCAAGCCTGCATGTTATTCCTTAACAGTGAAATTGGGAAGAAGGCATGCCCATCTCCAACAATTGTGGGGACTCATCCAGGATACCTGTATGTGTGGAACTGGACCCCCATCAGAGGGGGAGAGGTGTCCCCATCCGATTTTAGATGACTCGCTCTGGTTAGGTGTTCCTGGCTCCCACAGTCCTGAAAATAGACCCAAGACTGTTACTGGAGACTTTAGAGGTAAAGTCCAGAACTCACTTTCTCTTCTTTTTTTCCCACCCTACCAGCCATTACTAGGAACATACTAGCTCTCTCCAATGGTTATTATGGACGCTTTCTCTTCACACGATCTGTCCCTGTTAAACCCAATTGGGATTTCCCATAGGCTAGGATCAGAGAATTACAGATAAAAGGCAACAGGTGTGTGCTTCAAGTTTCTAGCCTCTTAGGGGTTGAATACCCGGAGCACTTCATTAAATGAATTTTTCTATTTTCTTTCCACTTTCCAAACAATTCAGTTCCCTTGAGGCACAAAGTTTAATGGAAATTTATTTTTGTCAATTCTGTATCAATGTAGGCAGTAGAGGACGATAAATTTATTCTCTCCAAGGAGAAACTCTTTATTTGATTTGATTTAAAAGTTACATGGTTTCCCTTGAGGAAAGTAACTTATTCAAGGAACCAAACTCATCTTTCTGTGGTGTGACTTCCTTGAACAGTCTTTGGAGATTTTATGGATCACTTATTTTCAGTAATTTATGGAGGTAAAGAGGTTATTTCTCTTTAAATTTATTCTCTTATTTAAAAAATTTCATTAGATATATTCATAAATTGACATAAAATTGTAGGTATGTTTAGTGTAAAACATGATGTTTTGAAATATATATACATTTTGGAAAAGTTAAATATAGCTAATTAATGTATTCATCACCTCACATGGTTATTGTTTCATGCTAAGAACACTAAACAATCACTTAACATTATTCTTTTTTAAAAATCTTAATGATGTGGGTTACAGTTAGGGATTAGGTAAATAAGTAATCATCACACAGGTAATGTTTGGGCTTCCCTTTGGTCCTCACTTCACTTGGTTTGAGATCAGGTACCCTTACTGATGTTATGTGCCCCCCTCCTCTTCCCTGGCAGTGCCCCCCTACTGCCAATCCTTTTCTTATAATATTACAATAAAGTTCAGGGTCTGCTTATTAGTGAGAACATGGGATACTCAGTTCTTTGTTTCTTTGATAGATCATCAAGTTATTATAAACTCTAAATCCATCCAAGTCACTGCAAAGGTCATAATTTTGTCCTTTTGTGACTGCATAATATTCCATCTTGTATATGTACAACATTTTCTTTAGCCAGTCCACTTTCTATGGGCAGCAAACTTGGTTCCACCTTTTTGCTATTGTGAATAATGCTACAATAAACATGCATAAGCAGGTATCTTTTTTATAGAATGATTTGAGTTTCTTCAGGTATATTTCCAAAAAGGGGATTGCTGGGGCTTATGGAAGGTCTAATTTTAGATCTTTTAGGAATCGCCACACTTTTTCCACAGAGGTTGTACTAGTTTACACTCCCACCAACATTAGTATCCTCTCCTGTATCTGTTGTTTTTTGAGTTATTTATGATGGCCGTCATGACTGGAGTAAGATGGTGTCTCTGTGTGGTTTTAGTTTGCATTTCTTTGATGATTAGCAAGGCTGAGCATTTTTTTCATGTATCAGTTGGATGCTTGTATGTCTTCTTCTGGGAAGCGTCTATATCTTTGTCCACTTTTTTTCAAGTTAAACTTATTTCTTTAAAGTTTTTTTTACCTATTTATTTATTTTTATTTTTTATTTTTATTTTTTTTGAGTTGGAGTTTCACTCTGTCACCCAGACTGGAGTACAGTGGCTGCTCCTGGCCACCGCAGTCTCCACCTGCTGGGCTCTGGCGATCCTTCCACCTCAGCCTTCTGAGTAGCCAGAATTACAGGCGTACACTACCACTCCCAGCTGATTTTTTTAATTTATTGTAGAGATAAGGTCTCGCTGCCCAGGCGGGTCTCGAACCCGCGGGCTCAGGCAATCCACTTACCTCAACCTCTCAAAGGCGCGGGATTACAGGCTGAGCCACCGAGCCGGCTTTATTTATTTTTATTTTAAAGATGTGGGATACAATTCAGCCTTAGGCATACAAACATTGATTATGCAGGTGTCCTTGTTGATGAGGTATGCCCCTCCCTCCCTTAGCAGTTTCGCTCAACTGCCAATCCCACCTCCCCTCCCTTGGCAGTTTCCCACTACTGCCAATCCCTTTATTATAGTGTTATGATAATTACTCAAGGTCTGCTTATGAGTGAAAACATATGGTACTCTGTTCTTTGTTTCTGTGCTAGATCACTGAGTATGACCAACTCTAAATCCATCCAAGTTGCTGCATGCTTTTGCTATTGTGAACAGAAACTTTTGCTCACTTTTTTTTAATCAATTTTTTAATGATATTGTGGGGTACAGTTAAGGGTTAGGTATACAAATATGCTCCATCAGGCACT
>NW_006950147.1:0-4347 GCF_000164805.1 Carlito syrichta | reverse complement strand
TTTTCACATTTTTATTTTATTTAACTTCCTCATGAAAATAATGATCAGATGTATCTTTTGTATTGGTTTATACAGTTTTGTCCTTTCAAATATCCTGTCTTCTTTCCATGTTATTCTGAGTAATTTTAAGAGAGAAGTTTTACCAAATGTAGTACTAGAGCTACTCTGGTTTCCTTTTGCTTAATCTGTGTCTTGAGTCATTATTCCTTCAATCTAGAAAGCCAGAAAAATGCTACTTATTGAACCTGTCATCACTCTAAGATAACAACAATTTAAACATATATGCCTATTTCAGATATTACAATGGAAAAGATTTACCTTTAAGTTGATTAAATCCAGATATCCACCTTTTTGTTTTCAACTCTTAGTGTTAAATTATTTTGTTCACTTCCTGTAAATAGCAAAGAACTTAGCGTTGTTGTTTTATAAACACACCAGTATGATTATATTTGCCTTTTCACAGTGTAGTTCAATACATTGAAAAGATTGTGTAAGTCAGAAAATCATCTTCCCCACTCCTCCAGTTTCTTCAAGGTGTAATTTCCCATAAATGCTTTCATCTTCTTGCCTCATCTTTTAGTTCTCCCTAGAGATTGAGTGGTTATTTGTGACAGGAACTCTGTGAAGGTTATTTTCTGCTTTATTTATTAGTTCTCGATGGGAAACTGGCACAAAGAACTATCTAAGCCAATAATTATCTGGTTGTAGGGTTTGGATGGAGGTCTGTACATAAAAACAGAACACCCAAATAGCTTAAACACAAATAAATTTATTATGAGTAAAGGTAACTGAGCATTTGATGAAAAGGTGAAGACAGATTTTTCACTGGATTAAAAGAAATGATTCTCAGTGCAAACTGGCTTCTGAAGGCTGAAACTATCAAATAATTAAAAAAACCTGAATCAGGCAAGTACTATCACAGCTGGCGTCCTTGGACTCTGTGCATGTAGGCTTCTTTGTTGGGTGTATATGGGAAGCCGGAATTTCAATTGGAAATGCTTTCCAGACTCTCTGGGTTTCTGCACTGGGTCTGTTCAGGATAAGGATGCTTGCTCAGAGCCTAGAATATGCTAAAATGCAGAACAGGTGAGCACACCCTAGACAAGATTGAGACCTTTGAAGGAAGCATAACCTGGATAATCGGACACAGAAAAAAAAAAATAAGGATAAACACTATGTTGGGCATACATTTTTGATCAGCCTGCTACCACTCAGGACAGATAGTTGGGAAAGAATGGTCAGAGGCAGGGAACTTTTGGCATGTCAAATTCCTACAGTTGTAGCTACAAATGTTTGGAGTGGAATGGCTCCTCTGTGGTTCCTTTGCTCAGGGGTAGATGGAAAAGTCATTTAATACACTGGAAATTTCATCTTAAATTTTGTGTGTGTGTCTTCTTCAAAAATATTCTCAACAAAAAAAATCTTTTCATTCTCCTTACTGCATCCTCTATGTCTAAAAATTATGGTCAATAAAGCCTCTTAAGATGCTCAATCATGCTGTAATGAGTTTTATCTTCAGTGTTTCTTTTTAAATATTTTTTCTTTTTTTTCAAGAAAATTATACATCAAAGTGAAAGTCTCATTTTTTTTCTGGTTGGGATAGGTGACTGTTGGTGAGGGGGTCAGCAGGTACAAGTTCTGTGCAGCTGAAAGGGGTTCTTATTGAAACATATAGTGCTCTGAGTTTTGACAGCGAGAACATCTAAATATTATCTGTAGGAATGGGGGGTTAATGACCAAACATGGTCAGTAACCAAAGTGGTTGCCAAGTTAGCTTTAAGATCTGGGATATTTGAACAACAGATGGGGAGAGGCAATATATAATTAAAGGTAAAGTTCATCTCGGTAGGCCTATTGCATATTCTTTCTGTGTCAATTTTGTGGGTCCTCCCAGAATCTGCATGTTGCTTTTCCATGTACTCTAGAGATTCTTGTGTGGTGTGTGTGTGTGTGTATGTGTGTGTGTGTGTGTGTGTGTGTGTGTGTGTGTGTGTGCGCTTTCACAGCCTGATTATACCAAAACCACCAAAAATTATTGGTTGTGTTTACCCTAAATCACAGGTTAGACCTTCTCATTCAGCATATCCCAGAGTTAACACAAAACCAAAGAGGAGAGTATGTACCTAGGCAATCCGAGTCTTGGAAGAATGGTAAGGGTGATTCCAGGGGTACTGATGGCTCAGGCTGGTGAAATCAACCATCTTCTATGAAGGCAGGTGAAGTTAAGTGCCAGGACTGTGGCATGGTCCCAGTGTTTGAACTCCTTGCATCACTGATTTTCAGAAATTAGCTGAATTTTCCTTGTAGGGGGAAGGGACAATAGTTAGTGATTGGAAATATCAAGGCATCAAATAAGTTGTCACATTGCAATCATCCATAATTTGGCCTTGAGATCTGAAAGATGAGAGACACAAGATGTAGGAAAAATAAAAGTAAAAGGGGACTGTTGTGGTGGACCTGGTATACCAAGCCTGTAATCCCAGCAAATTGGGAAGCCGAGGCAGGAAGATTGTTTCAGCACAGGAGTTCTAGAGCAGATTAGGCAATATAGCTATAAAAAAAATATCCAGTTATTATGGCATGCACCTGTAGTCCCAGCTACTTGGAAGGCTGAATAGGAAGGATGGTCTGAGCCCAGGAGTTTCACTTTGTGGTTAGCTGTGATCATGCCACTGCACTCCGGTCTGGGTGACAGAGTGAGACGCTGACAAATTAATTTTTAAAATATATGAATAAATAAATAAAAATTCTTGCCTTTGGTATACCTAGAATATTTTCTCTTCATTTCAATCTTAGGTGTCCACATGGCACCTTTTGTTGCTTTGCTCTCTTTGTCATTGTTTGTCAATCTTTCCACCCACCATCACCATATATAAATTTAGGCCCCCTATTTAATGTCTCCTTAATCTCAGACCAAGTCCCAGAAGAAATACAGCTGTCATTTATGACCCCAGACTTGGAAGGTGGGGCGTGAAGTGATTCCCATTCAATGGTGACTAGGATAGATGAAACCAGTCACAGATGATTTAAGCACCAGGATTCTCAAGTACTCATCCTATGGTTTAAATATCATACTTCCTTGATACCTCACAGGTTAGATGATTCCCTGTACTTCATATATACTTTAGTAAAACAGAGTTTAATTACACTATCCAAACATATCAGTGTGTAACACGGATACACTTCCTAAAGCACAGTCTAGCCCAAGCTTATCTCGATAAACGATGACTAAAAGTTATTCTAATTGCTCCTTTCCAATACTTTTGGGGAAAAAGATTTTAACCAGTATTAACTCTGTGGTGCTTGAAAGCTTATACTTTCTTTTCTATGTGCTTTTTCTAAACCTCTTATACTTCACCCCTTAATTCCTAAAATATCCACTCCATTCCTCCCAGCTTTCCCTGTTGGCCAAGATTCTCTATGCCACCTTCAAAAGAATGTAAGTTATCACTTACTCAGAAAATAAACACTAGAGTTTTCATGACAATTTGAAAAAGAAATTGATTGTGTTCATCTGTTGGACCACAGGCTGGTATTTCTCTATTTCAAACTCTATTCTAATTTCTCCATGTAGGGTTGATTAGTGAAATATATATGTCCCCTACTAAGGAAGTGGTGATTTGATGTATGTTGTAGACATTTATGTGCCTTTATTAAAATACTTTAAAATATTGCTTTAGTTGTCAGGGATTACATGTTTTTTAAAACGGATAATTATTAAAGTAAAAAATTGCCAGAATATACTATTATTTTTAGTTGAACTCTTGCTCCATCACCCAGGCTGCACTATCACTGTCACCCATTCCATGGCCACCCTAGGATCTACCTGCTGTGATCAGGCAATCCTTCCACTTCAGGCTTCCAAATAGTCTAAAATACGGGACCATGTTACAACACACAGACATTTTTTTCTTAACTGTAGAGATGAGGTCTCAACAAGTAGCCGAAGCTTTGCTTGAACCCATGGGCTTTAGGCAATGTCTTACTTTTAATATTCTGGTTTCCTAATTGAATATTTTATGTTGTGACATTTGCACGAATAACATTAACAATATTTCAAGAAAGAAATCTAAACTAACGTTTTCATGGTTGTTAAAAAGAAAATACAGAATCATAAGCTAAAAAGTATGGAGTATTTATTATTTTATTATAGAGTTGTAGGGTACATTTATTTATACATAGAAAATTACTGCAGGTGAGTTTGAGCTTCTAGCAAGCTCCCCATCCACTGACAGTGGACCTGATTCCCAGTGAGTAGTTTCCTGACCTTCTGGGCTTATTGCCACCGAGGCTGTGGTATGGTATCCTAAACTGTTTCTCAGGGCTATTACCCAATTAGTTCTTCAG
>NW_006950146.1:0-6704 GCF_000164805.1 Carlito syrichta | reverse complement strand
CAGATTTCTCTCCAAGGAAAGAGAAAAATTGCCTTCTAGCGCCCAAGACATGATATTGTATATAAATAACAACTTGAGAACGTCATTAAAAACCTGCTTATAATAAAGAATTCAGCAATGCTGCAAGATGTAAAATCAAACACTAATAGCAATTGTTTCTATATACTAGCAAAAAAAAATTAGATAATGTATCTAAGAAAATAATACCATTCATATTGCATCAAAGAAAATGAAAGCATCAGAAAAAAATTCACAGAAAAAAATGCACCATTTTTGCAGTGAAAAATAAAAATATAATAGAAAACATTTTCTTTTTTAAATTGTGGGGTACAATTCAGGGTTAGGTATGCAAATATTCATTGTGCAGGTACCCTTGTTGATAAAGTGTGCCCCTTCTTCCCAGGCAGATTTTGACTACTTTCAATCCCACCTCCTTACCCTCCCTCCCTAGAAAACATTTTTAAATAAAGTAATTATTTTAATAGACAATTTACCAGATCTAAAATTGCCAATAAGTATGTAAAACTTGTGCTTAAACTGTACTGTAATGATGATTACTTAATTCTACAAATATACTACAAAACATTGAAAATGTACTAAAATGTTTGATGATTGGGTTTCAGCAGGCCTGGTCTTGAACTCATAATTGACGAAAGGTGCTGAAAGTCTTAGAAATACAACCCAGGTACCCAGAAATCAGCAACCTATGCAGTTGCAGGGAGGGAAGGTGGTGATCCAGCTCCAAAGGAGGCTGGCTCCACCAGGGGCCTTGAGCACAGCACAATAACCAACAGAAATTAGGACCTATGCAGTTGTAGGGAGGGAAGGTGGTGATCCAGCTCCAAAGGAGGCTGGCTCCACCAGGGGCCTTGAGCACAGCACAATGACCAACAGAAATTATGACCTATGCAGTTGCCGGGAGGGAAGATGGCTATCCAGCTCCATAGGATGCTGGCTCCACCAAGGGCCTTGAGCACAGCACAGTGGCCAACAGAAATTAGGACATCCTTTCCCTAATGACCCTGAAATAGAAGAAGTCCATTCCTGTGTGTTGGCAGTTGCTATTACTAGACAAGGCCTGTCTGCTGCTCTATGATTGTCCTGCCTAGCTTGAAGTCCTTTAACAAGTCTTCCAGTGCATCTGTAGCTCCAGAAGGATTGCCTAAGTCCAGCGGGTCCAGGCTGCAGTGGCTGTGAATGTGCCACTGTACTCCAGTCTGAGCGACAAGCGTGAGACATCTACTCAAAAACAAAAAAGTCTTCCATTTTCACACTGTGTTTATGTTATTTAAGCTGTGCCCACAATCTGAGTCCTGATAGGGAGGCCACCCCAGAGAGGTCAGTCTCCTGCTGGTGCTCTTCTGTTGGGGTCCCCAGTGCCTGCTGGTGACTGTAGGTATTAGTTAAACTAATAGGAGTTTTATCCCAGACAATGGGTGTTGACAGGATTGTGGCCTGGGCTTGGATGCAATCCCAGTGTCTGTTGGCTGGGAATGGCTTACTGACTTTTTGTGTCAGATGGACCATTTGGTGTGGGGCAGTACAACTACTTGCCAGCAATTGATCACACAATTGATCAAGCCTCATGACTGCAAAATGAGAGCCTTGATGTATTGACAGATTTCAGCTCAGGTCATTTGAGAAAGTATCTTGCAAGCATGAGAAGGTTTTTTTCTCCTCCAGAGACTTTGGAGGAGCTGGCATCACAGGATCAGGATTACCACCCTTTCCTAACAATCATTGTAAACTGCTCACCATGGATGAGTCCAGTGGTATTTATGTCATTGTATACTGCTGTTGTTGGGTGTTGCTTTGGAGAGTCTCCCGAAATTGTGGCTACAGACAGTGCTCAGGGCTGTCAAACTCCCCTGCCACTGTAGAGGGTTTGTCCCATTGTAAGGAGGGTGTGTTTCCCAGTGCAGCAGCAGCTGTTTTTCCTTGGACTGGTTCTTGAACCATGGTCCACTGTTTCAAGGTGTGTTACCTCTTGATCCAGGAATCTAGTATCTTGGCAACCATCATGACTCTCTTGACTGTAGGTGCAAAATTCTGGTGTCCAACCAGAGTAAGCAGGACAGTGGAGATTTATTTCCACTTCATCAATGATAGAGATGCTGTCTACAAGGCTCCAGGGGAGTCAAAATTCTCCCCAGGCAGAGTTGGAGAGGTGGCATGTACCTGTCTTGAGTGTGTCAATAAGTGGAGTGAGGGCAAAAGGATCAAATCACCTCACAGCAACCCACAGTGAGTTAAGGCCACCTGAGTCCCCACGGGGTTTCATAAGGGTAAATGTTGTTGAGGTAGACACCTATTCTGCTGACTTCATTGCTGCAGTAGCTCTTCAACTTATGTCCCTCAGGAATACCACTGGACTCACCCATTGTGAGTGGTTTCACAATGATTGTTAGCAAAGGATGGTAATACTGACCATGTGATGCCACCTCCTCCAAAGTTTCTGGAGTATGAGAAAACCTTCTGGTGCTTATAAGACACTTTCTCAAAAGACCTGAGCTACAATCTACCAACATGCCAAGGCTCTCATTTTGCAATCCTGAGGCTTGAGCACCACACCAACGCCCCCTGCCCCTTGTCCTTTGTTCAGTATTGTCCCCGATGCCTCAGAGGTCAACTGGAACACCCTTGGGAAGAAAGCTATAGTTCATGAGAAGGAAAGAGATGCAGATCCATTCTTATGCTCCCCAATTATCACTATCAACATCCAACATGCCAATATTTTAGAAGATGACCTGAAGAAATGTGAAATGGAGACACATAACTATATCATGATGGAAATGGAAGTATTCCAAGAAAAGTCTTTTGGAGGGAGCAAGAAAATGGAGCAGCTTGGTAGGTAAAAATTTTTGATAACAGGACTGGGATACTGTTCACATCAACAGAAATGCATCAACTGGTGGGACTAGCCAAAAACTTCAAAATACACAATTTTCTAAAAACAAAACAAAAACCCTAAGGTACCAAGGAAAAGACATGTCCATGAGTCACTCAAAGGCCACCCTCTCACCTCCATAACAGTAATGTTCTTATAATCATAGGAGAGGCAGTATCAAGATTACAGACAAGAGTCAACAAGTTATCACATGCAGAAAACTCCTCAAAAAAAAATCCCCCTAAAAAAAAAATCATGGCTTCTACACTAAAATAATTGAGTTAGAAATGGAAATTTTGGTTTCCCACCGACCTGTGTCTCTTTTCAAGAATCATGACTCATGGGAAATATTATGAGTGCCTGGAGAGCTAAATAAAGTATTTTCCCATACAAAGAAAGGCTAAAGGAATGCATCAGCACCATGACTGCCTTACAGAAATGCTAAAGATGGTTTTCAAACTGAAAGAAAAGAATGAAAAATATGTAATACAAAGTATAAAACTCACTGGAAAAAGGAAAGTATCAGACACACTGAGAATATTCTAATATTATAATCATGGCCTATAAAGTATGTAAGCACACATACATATAATATGCCTATTATATGTAATGTGTATATATATATATATATATATATGGACCAAACAACCTGCAATTATTATTTGGAAGATGGGCCCCTTGTAGGACAGCTTTCCCTGTCCTACAAGAACAGGAAATCCATCAGTATCATTGTATCAGATATTGTTGTTGTGAGAGGTTTGAGTTCATTTTTTCTGGAGTGTCTTTCAGTGCACTTGTCCATTTTATAATGAATAATTTACCCATGCACCTGCCCACACCACTGAGTGTTCAGCAGCTTTTGACCAAAAATAGCATGACCCCCATGGCCCACCTTCCCTACTTACCCAATTTCTCCCTGAGGAACATTTTTGTTTCCCTAGAGGAAAAAATCTCAAATGAAACTTTTGGCAGATGTGGAAGAGGCAAAACAAAAAACAGCAAAACAGCAGAAACTAAACATCACCAAAATGGACAGTTCAAAAACTGTTTTGAGCAGTGGAAAAAGCATTTTGATAGGTGTATTGCATGAAACGGAGAGTACTTTGAAGGTGACTGAAATGTATGCACGTAAAAATAAATACAAAATTTGGAGTAGGTCAGGAAGATGGCAGCTGAGCCAGTCAGGTTATGTGAGTCCCCGTGTGAGTGAGTGAATGTATGGATAATTTTTTGTACATGCTGGTGAGTGAGTGGGTGTGTGAGTGACTGACTGAATGAGGGCTAGGGAGATAGCAGCCAGGGCTCTCCTGGCACAGCAGCTGGTGCCACAGCTGCTGGACTTGGACCCTAGTGATTCCTGGGATGCAGAAACCAAGAGCCATTTTTTTTCCCTTTTCTTTTTTTTTTTTAAAATCAACAAACCCTCCCTGGGAAGGAAATGCTGGGAGAGATTGTCTAAGTGGGGACTCGTGAGAAAGTGGCTAGGCCCCTGGTGAAAAAGTTGATGTTGTAGCTTCTCTGCTTGGTCCCTGGCTCTTCCCAGATCACTAAAGCTGAGAGCCATTATTTTTTTTAAACTAACAAAAGTTTTCCTGTGAAAAACTAGTGGGCATAAAATATCGCCCCAGACTCTCCCTCACCATTGCAGCAGGAGAGAGACTGGCAGCTCCTAGCTTTGTTTCACCACTTCAGTGTCTGGCAGGGCACTGGCAGCAGGAGCTGCAGAGGCAGTCCAGAGACAAAGACCCACGGAGAGGAAAAGAGAAGCATCACACATCTTGAAGGTGGGGCAGAAAAATGCTAACTTGCTCACCACAAAGCTACAGATGCGATCTCTGTGACTGGCAGATCAACAAGTCAGGGATTGATCATGACCCAGAGGTAATATACTAAAAGCACAAACTTTGGAGGGACCTGACAAGTGCTGAGTTCCAGGTGCCCTGCCCCCTGCCCCTGCCCTGATTCAGCCACAGGACAAAGGGTGAGGCCAGAAAAGGATGAAGAAGAAGTCCAAAGAGATCAGTGGTGAATCCGGGACTGACCCAAACCCTCTCCTCCCCAGCAAACCTCTGAACATCAGACCCACACAGCTGGGCCACGACTAAGAGGGACAAACCCAGGCAGAGCCTGGATGTCATTTGCAGTAGGAGAACACTATTCCAGGATAGGCCTGGCTGGGGCACCCCTCATGGGTACATACCTGGGGAAGAGACAATCTCACACCTCCACACTGGAGGAGATCTCCCTGACCATACAGAGTGGAAAGGGAGGACTGCAACCCCACCCATCTCCACTGCTCCTCCTCCTTCCCTGCTTCAGACACCAAGGAGAGCATGAAAGAGGTGGCTCTGCGGGAGAGACCACATTAGAGGAACACTTACAGAGCCTGCTACAAGAGGGCAGGTTTAAAAAAAAGAATTTTAACGTTTTAAAATTTTTTGGTTGTTTGTTAGTTCATCTATTTTTTGAATATTTTTCCTTTGTACATAAATGTGTATGTAAGGGTTTGCTCTGCATCCCCCACAAATGTATTTTCTTTTGTTGTTGTTGTTGTTTTGTTTCTGCATTTTTGTTTTTCAGGGTTTTTTATTTTCATTTTTTATAGTTTAAGGTGTGTGTCAATATATGTGTGAAGGTTAGACATGAATTTCTTTTATTTTTTTCCTCTGGTCTTTCTGTTTCTCTTCTTTTTTTTTTTTTTGAGTTGGAGTCTCACTCTGTTGCCCAGATTGGAGTGCAGTGACTGCTCCCAGCCACCGCAGCCTCATCCTGCTGGGCTCTAGTGATCCTTCTGCCTCAGCCTTCCAAGTAGCTGGAACTACAGGCACACGCTACCATGCCCAGCTAGTTTTTGATTTATTGTAGAGATGAGGGCTCGCCAAGTTGCCCAGGTGGGTCTTGAACCCGTGGGCTCAGGCAATCCACTCACCTCAGCCTCCGATAGTATGTGATTATAGGCTGAGCCACTGAGCCTGGCTTGTTTCTCTTCTTTATTCACTTTGTGCTAGGCATGTGAGTGTGTGTGTTTAGTTTTCTGGGTTTTAGTGGGGGTTTCTTTTGTTTTGTTTCACTTTGTTGTTATTCCAGTTTGTTTTGGGGTGTGTGTGTGTGTGTGTGTGTGTGTGTGTGTGTGTGTGTGTGTTCAATTGTTTTTTGCATTGGTTTCTGCTTTACATCATCATATAGAGTGATGGTGGGGAGTGGGTCTCAGGGAACATATACCACATTTGGTGAACATTGTAATTTTCAAGTAGTATCTGAATCCTAGTACCCCATCACCTACTTTATTTGAATTTCAAAAACTACAAGAGAGAGCAAAGCTTCCCATCTACCATCCTATTTCAAAATAGAACAAATCCAGAGCCCAGATCAGGGAATAATAGAGGACTGAGCAAACATCAGAAGGGAAAGCCTCTCCCACTGACACTGAATAACAGAACTAAAGAGAAAAACAAGATCTGTCACAAATGAAGAAAAACCAAAGGAAGCTTACAGGCAATTTCCAGTGTACCAAAGGCAAAACTTGTGAAAAATCAGACCTTGGTGCCCAAATAATGAAAGTCACCAATGACTAGCCCCAGAATATGACAGAGATTAGGGAATGGATGGAAAGAGTGAATAAGACTCAAGAAAGACCAGATACAACACTGAAAGAGCTTGTAACAGAGATTATGGCAATAAAAAATTTCTTCCAGGAAATCAATAACAAGATGACAAGCATGGAAAGCAGAACTAATCTAGCTGAAGAAAGAATCTCAGAATTTGAAGACCAGAACATGCAATTAAACTGATATGTGAAGAAACATAGAAAGAAGAA
>NW_006950145.1:0-893 GCF_000164805.1 Carlito syrichta | reverse complement strand
AAATGTTCTGCAAAATCCTTCTATATGTCCTTTTTTATGGCTGCATAATATTCCACTGTTTATATAAAACATTTATTTTATCCCTTCCAGCTTTTTTGGGCAACATAGTTTGTAGCATGTTTTTTTGCAATTGTGATTAGAGCTGCAAAAAATATACTTGTGCAGGTATCTTTTTGGTAAAATGAATTGAGTTCCTCCAGGAGTATTCTCGACTGGGGAATTACTGCGTCACATGGTAGGTCAATATCTTCTTCTTTTACAAACCACCACACTGTTTTCCAAAGATGATGTTCTACTTTTCAGTCCACATGCAGTGTAGAAGATTTATTTCTTCCCAAATTCTGACATGCATCTGTTATTGTTTCTTTTATTAATGATGGCCAGCCTCACAGGTGGTACGTGGAATTTCAAAGACGTTTCATTTGCATTTCTTTGATGATGAGTGAGGCTGAACAATCGTCGTGTGTTTCCTGGCTACCAGTATCTCTTTTTATGAAAAGTATTCAATCACATATATAGCACACTTTTCAAAGGGAAGGTTTGTCTGATTTTGCTGAGTGTTTGAGTTTCTTGTAGATCCTAGATGTTATGCCTTTTTACAGATATATAGGTGGAGAATCGTTTTTCCCATTCTGTTGGCAGTATCTCTGCTCTTCTTATGGTTTCTTTTCTTTTGTAGAAGTATATTAATTTGATTATCCCACTAATCTAACTGACTACTTAAGGCATGTGTATTTAGGGCTACGAAGATGAAGTAGTTTATGGTTCCAGTTTCCCTAATGGTGTCGCCTGCGCTTTCTAAGATTATTATAATTTCGTGTTTTAAGTCTTTGATCCATTTAGAGTTAATGTGTGTGGTGATAGATGGGGTGCTGATTCAATCTTCTGCATGT
>NW_006950144.1:0-772 GCF_000164805.1 Carlito syrichta | reverse complement strand
TAGCCTGCAAGGGTTTCTGTAGATAAATCTGCTGCTATTCAAATGGTTTTACATGGTAGGTAATCTGACCTTTTCTCTTGCTGCCTTTAGGATTTTTTTCTCTTATGCCTACTTTGTTTAGTCGAATTATTATGTGTCTAGGAATTGGTTTTCTCATTTGCTGTGTTCAGGGGTTCTCTGGATCTCTTGTGTTTGAGTTTTTGCATCATTGATTAGATAAGGGAAGTTTTCTTGAATGATCTCATGGGAAGTTTGTACTAATGTGGTCTCTGTCTCTATTTCTGCCTCAGGCAGACCAATTACTCTTAGGTTAGGCCTCTTGAGGCAATCTCTCATCTCTTGAAGGTTTTTTTTTTTTTGGTCCTTTTGAGCTTGTTTTCTGTGTTTTTGAGAGTTTGGGATATTTCTATATTTTGGTCCTCAAGCTCTGAGATTCTTTCTTCTGCTTGGGTAAGTCTCCTTTCCATGCTTATCAGTTTATTGTTTATTTCATTCACAGTATTCTTTATTACTGTTATCTCAGATATCAGCTCCTTTCTAGTTTCTCCTCAATACTTTTTAATCTCTCCATTAAAGTCTTGATGTCTAGGGTTGTATTTTGAGTTGTATTTTGAGACCTTTCATTCTGGGGGGGGTTCTTCATTGTCTGCGTTCCAAAGCCAGTTTTCTAATTGTCTGCCCTCTCAGGAGTCTGGAAGAGACCCATATTCTTCTTTTGATTTTTCTTCATTTGTGTAGATTTTTCTCTCTTGTCCCTTAGTGGATCAAGTTC
>NW_006950143.1:0-338 GCF_000164805.1 Carlito syrichta | reverse complement strand
CTTTTATGGGACCCCGGCATGTGGGCAAGTTTGAAGACTGGTTAGGATTCTCCAGGGTGGTGCCCGTGCAGGGAAAGCACCCCCTCCTTCTGCACATACCAGCCCAGCAGAAGCCCCACATAACCCACACACCTTTCCTTACCCCACACATGACCAACTGTGGAATAGCAACCCCATGCACAAACAGACATGCATCCCCTCTTGCAAGTTTTCCCCCAATGTCGAGACAAAACACAAAAACAAAGAATTGCACATCCCGGGACCATTTTATTATTTTTTTTTATTATTCTCTTTTGAGTTGGAGTCTCACTCTGTCACCCAGGCTGGAGTGCAGTGGC
>NW_006950142.1:0-332 GCF_000164805.1 Carlito syrichta | reverse complement strand
CTGGAAGGGGGTGAAAGAGAGAGGAGGACACAGGAAGACAGCGAGAGAGAGAGGCAGGGGAAATGGAGGGAGAGATCGAGCTATGAACATATACACCTATGTATACTAACATACTAAAGCTCTACATAATTATTGGTCTATGTCTGTCAGTTCTATATCTGTACAAAAGTTATGTATTTCTTGCACAAATATTGTACTATCTTAATTACTATAATTATTTAATTACTATGTACATTTTTAATTACAATAGCTTTCACACAGAGTAAAATTTACCTTCCCATATTTTTTCTTCAGTTACATACTCTTATGCTCCTTTAATCTTCCATGTGACT
>NW_006950141.1:0-729 GCF_000164805.1 Carlito syrichta | reverse complement strand
CTTGGAAGACTGCAGTGGAAGAATTGCCTGAGCCCAGGAGGTTGAGGCTGCGATGGCCATAAGTGTGCCACAGCGCTCTAGCCTAGATGACAGAGTAAGACTCCAGCTCAAAAAAAAAAAAGGTTGGGTGTGGTAGCTCATGCCTGTAATCCCAGCACTTTAGGAGGTCAAGGTGGGAAGAATGCTTGAGGCCAGGAGTTTGAGACCAGCCTAGGCAGCACAATAGACCTCATCTCTATAGAAAAAAATAAAATAAAGTTAGCTAGGCATGGTGGTGTGCACCTGGAGTCCCAGCTACTCGGGAGGCTGAGGGAGAAGGATGGCATGAACCCCAGAGGTCGAGGCTACAGTGAGCAGTGATTGTGCCACTCAACTCCAGCCAGGATGACAGAGTGAGACTCCAGCTCAAAAACAGAAAAGGTTGGGTGTGGTAGCTCATGCCTGTAATCCCAGCACTTTAGGAGGTCAAGGTGGGAGGACTGCTTGAGCCCAGGAGTTTGAGACCAGCCTAGGCAGCACAATAGACCTCGTCTCTATAGAAAAAGTAAAATAAAGTTAGTTAGGCATGGTGGTGTGCACCTGTAGTCCCAGCTACTCAGGAGGCGGAGGCAGAAGGATGGCATGAACCCCAGAGGTCGAGGCTACAGTGAGCAGTGATTGTGCCACTCAACTCCAGCCAGGATGACAGAAGGCAACCCTGTCTCTAAAAACAAGACAAAACAATAAAAG
>NW_006950140.1:0-752 GCF_000164805.1 Carlito syrichta | reverse complement strand
TTTCTCTTAGTGTACCATATTGCCTACAAAAGACTGACTTCATAAGTTGGGAAAGTATCCATATTCTTTCATTTCTAAGATACATTTCATATAATTCATCATATTCTTCTTAAACTTTTGGTAAAATTAAACAGTGAAATTGTAAGAACCTCTAGACTTACTTTTTGGAAGTTTTATCTTTAATAGTTACAAGAATATACAAATAATACAAGATGATTTGGATACATTATGATTTTGAAGAATTGATCCATTTCATCAAATGTTTGATTCTCCAGTACACGGTTGTTTTAGATAATAAAAATACTTATAACTGAGACAGGCTTAGTGGTTCACGTCTGCAATTCCAGAACTTTGGGAGGCCAAAATGAGATGACTACTTGAGCCCAGGAGTTCAAGACCAGCCTGGACAGCATAGCAAGATCTCATCTCTCTTTGAAAAAAAAGAAAAAAATATTGTGGGTTGCTTGACAAAATAAAGATATTCCTGGATGATATCACTTTGCCCCTTCAGATTCACTTACTACTCTTTAGCCTGCTCCATGATCCAAGAAATAATGAGCTACCTTTGCCCCCATGCTTCTGCTTCAGTTTAGGCACTGAAAGATACCAGTCATTCAGAGATAAGGAGAAGTAATGGAACATTCATTCCCTTGCTTTTTCCCAGCTGGCTCTCAGGGTTGTAAATAACTTTAAAGTGAATATTCTGTAGTGTGGCCATTTCTTCCAGCACTTTCTTGGTTTCACTAACACGG
>NW_006950139.1:0-871 GCF_000164805.1 Carlito syrichta | reverse complement strand
AAATAAAATACAATGAATATTTGGTGACCTATCTTTGGGTTTATATAGATCTGTGCTCTTTATTGAAAATGTTCTGTTTATTTACTTCTTTTTCTCTGAGTTGGAGTCTCACTCTGTCACCCAGACTGGAGTGAAGTGGCCATTGCCGGCCACCACAGCCTCGACCCACTGGGCTCCAGCGATCCTTCCACCACAGCCTTCCGAGTAGCTGGAATTACAGGCATGTGCTACCACGCCCAGCTAATTTTTGATTTATTGTAGAGATGAGGTCTCGTGAAGTTGCCCAGGTGGGTCTCAAACCCACGGGCTCAGGCAACCCAGTTACTTTGGCCTCCCAAAGTGCAGGATTACAGGCTGAGCCACCAAGCCCGGCTGTGCTGTTTATTTTAGACAAAGAAGATAAAAATGTATACTCTGAGAAGACATCACTATAGTAGTATTTTAGAGCTCAGTTAACTAAATTTTTAACAGCATTACCTAAGCTAAGTACTGCCGGAGTCCAGCTCCAGGAGATAGCCAGAGCCTGAATGGGGAGAATCAGGAACGGCGAAGAAGAACGACAGGAGTCACCTGCCGGGGTAGTGTTCAAGACTCTGCCAATTTTTATTTATTTTTCACAAGCTTATATAGGTTTTCCACTCAGCCCTGCACCCACAAATGTATCTTATGTTGCTAACCAAACGCCCATGTACATCCTTTTTGCACTCACAATAATGTTGACCTTTAACAATTTTAACCACAAATCGTGTTTTTCTTAAGCCAAACATTTATAAACATCCTGGTTTTCTTCCTAACTTTCTTATAACTATTTGCTATTATAGGCCTATAATATCCTTACCCTATAAAACTAAACCTTAACCCTAAGTCTTAT
>NW_006950138.1:0-661 GCF_000164805.1 Carlito syrichta | reverse complement strand
AATTCCATTCTCAATAGCCACAAAAAAAATTAAATACCTGGCATCTTCCTAACCAGAGACGTGAAAGACTTTTACAATGAAAACTACAAAATTCTGCCCAAAGAAATCAAAGATGACACAAACAAGTAGAAAAATATCTCATGCTCATTGATTGGAAGAATCAACATTGTGAAGATGTCCATCTTACCTAAGGCAATCTACAGATTCAATGCAATACCTATCAAATTACCAGCAACATTCTTCTCAGACCTAGAAAAAACAACACAGAATTCATATGGAAACACAAACAACCAAGAATAACCAGAACAATCCTCAGCAAAAAAAAAAAAAAACAAAGCAGGTGGTATCACATTACCAGACTTCAAACTTTACTATAAAGCTACAATCATCAAAAAAGCTTGGTATTGGTATAGGAACAGGCATATAGACCAATGGAATAGAATTGAGATTCCAGAGGCAAGACCTCAATTTCTCAACCAACTCATCTTCAACAAAGCCTCCACCACCTACCACTGGGGAGAGGAGAACCTATTCAGTAAATGGTGCTGGGAAAACTGGCTGACCACATGCAGAAGATTGAAACAGGACCCCTATCTATCCCCATACACAAAAATTAACACCAAATAGATCAGGGATCTACATATAAAACCTCAAACCATAA
>NW_006950137.1:0-809 GCF_000164805.1 Carlito syrichta | reverse complement strand
CATCAGCCAATCTGAAGGGGAACAATATGATTAGACGTATCAATGCTGTGATAGGCCCACAAATCTCTTTAGCCACAATAAAAGATATTACATAAATAATACTATGTAAAGCATCACCTGCAAAATTACTAATTAACTCATTCTATACACAAAGGACGTATCTTCTGAGGAACATACCTTTTCACTGCAAAGAACACATTAAACTGCTATCAACTCTTTATTGGAAGTTGCGTGTCATGGAGGATCAAACAAAGAAAGAAAACACCAGACTGGAAACAATATTTAAACCAGGTCAAAAGAAAATAAAACTTTCCAAATCCATGCATGGCCCCTCTAGGGGTCATCCACCTATGTATACAAGCCTACTAAGTAAAGCTATAAGAATTCCCACAAACTGTGCTTGTACAGTTGCTTAGAAAGATGAAAAGATGGCATGGTTCACAGAGCCACCTGCAACATAGTTATAATAATAAAACTGTTTCTTCATATCTGGACAATGTAGGTTTTTTTCTCAGGTACAGTGAAATGTGTACAACAAGACCAGGTATCTCCATGCAGGTAACAGATTCAAGGTAAAGTAGAACAGAGGGCACACTATGTTTCATTGATTACCAGGGCATTGTAAGAGCACCTTAAAAGATGTAAAATCAAGAATCTAAAAATACATTGTTGAGTATCTTTTACAAAGCACTAGGACTTCCAGGTTAAACAGTTATACAGACTTAAGTGAGACTATTAATATTCCACCTTCCAGTAAGTCGCTTTCTTCTTTTGTTCCAAAAAAGACTTGAGCTAGGGATGATAGCAAT
>NW_006950136.1:0-730 GCF_000164805.1 Carlito syrichta | reverse complement strand
ATGATTTTATGGAAAAAGCATGTATCTGTCACCATGACATAAGATATTATGTATATGTTTTTGTAAATACTCCCCATCTGGTAGGGAAAATTCCTTTCTATTCTCAAGTTGTTGAGAGTTGTGCTTTTATTTAAAATTATGAATGTCTGTTAGATTTTAATAGAAGCATTTTGTGCATCATTTGATAGGATCATATGTTGTTTTGCAACTAGGATATTAATAGAGTGAATGATATTGATTGGTTTTCGAGGAATGAACTAGCCTTACATTGGGAATAAATCTTATTTGGGCATGATATTATTCCTGAACATATATTTCTGATTTCTATTTGCTAGTATTTTTTTGTGAGGATTTCTGCATTATGTTTAGGTAGAATATTGGCCAGTAGTTTTCTCTTAGTGTACCATATTTGCCTACAAAAGACTGACTTCATAAGTTGGAAAGTATTCCATATTCTTTCATTTTCTAAGATACATTTCATATAATTCATCATATTTCTTCTTAAACTTTTGGTAAAATTAAACAGTGAAACTGTAAGAACCTCTAGATTTACTTTTTGGAAGTTTTATCTTTAATAGTTACAAGAATATACAAATAATACAAGATGATTTGGATACATTATGATTTTGAAGAATTGATCCATTTCATCAAATTTTTGATTCTCCAGTACACGGTTGTTTTAGATAATAAAAAAACTTATAACTGAGACAGGCTCAGTGGTTCATGTCTG
>NW_006950135.1:0-776 GCF_000164805.1 Carlito syrichta | reverse complement strand
TTTTTTTTTTTGAGTTGGAGTCTCACTCTGTCGTCCAGACTGGAGTGCAGTGGCCGCTCCCGGCCACCGCAGCCTCGGCCTGCTGGGCTCCAGCGATCCTTCCGCCTCAGCCTTCCGAGTAGCCGGAATTACAGGCATGCGCCACCACACCCAGCTGATTTTTTTGATTTATGGTAGAGATGAAGTCTCACTGCCCAGGCGGGTCTCGAACCCGCGGGCTCAGGCAATTCACTCACCTCAGCCTCCCAAAGGCGCGGGATTACAGGCTGAGCCACCGAGCACGGCTAGTACTAATTTTAATTCTTGAGTTTCAGAACATTTATTGTAGGCAATTACTAGGACCCAGTTTTCCTCAGTAGGAGGGAATAGTACAACGATTGCTGTTATGGTCCCTAGGGAGAATGTGCTGCTATCATTTTCTTGTTTAAGATTGAACCATTTTCCCATCCAACCTCAAGCTTTCTACCAAATCCCTGTTGAGCTTTCCTCCTGCTCTTCATCATCCCAAACATCACTTCATAACTGCCACACACAATTCCTCCCACATACACACATGTCCCTTTCCCCGATTACAGATTTCAGTCACTACTGCAGTGCTACCAGTACATTTGGGGTCTAAACTCAGGTATGTAGAACTGGTTGTCCTCCACAAGAGCTTCTCACTTTCATTTTGGGAGTTCTTTGGGATTTTTCCAAACCTAATTCAATCTCTTCAGTAAGGTGTACCTTTAGATAACTTCCTTCTGGATATGACACACAGGGCTGGTCCTCCTATG
>NW_006950134.1:0-555 GCF_000164805.1 Carlito syrichta | reverse complement strand
AAACATATATGACAACTAAATGTAACACATGATTCTGGACTAAAACAGGAATTGGAAGATTCTAAATGCTGTAAAGGGCATTATTAGAAAGACTGGTGAAATTGGAGTATGGAATTTACATTACATACGTATTTTAGCATGATTAATTTTCCTAAATTTGGTACCTGTACTGTTCTTGTGTACGAAAATATCCCTGACAGACATGGCGGCTCAAACCTGGAATCCCAGCACTTTGCGAGATGGAGGCAAGAGGATTGCCTGAGCGCAAGGGTTTGAGACCAGCCTGAGCAGCATGGCAAGACCTCGTCTATACAATAAATCAAAAAATTAGCTGGGAGTGGTGGCACATGCCTGTGATTCCAGATTCTCGGAAGGATGAGGCAGAAGGATCAATGAGCCCAGCAGGTCAAGGCGACAGTGGCCGTGAGTGTGCCTCTGCAGTCCATCATAAAGGACAGAGTGAGACTCCGACTCCAAAAAAGAAAAAAAGTCCCTGTTGGTAGAAAATACACAATAAATATTAAGATACACTGGCAATAAGTTAAACAGTCTTTT
>NW_006950133.1:0-787 GCF_000164805.1 Carlito syrichta | reverse complement strand
TTTAAATTCCTAGACTTAAAATAAAAAGAAATACATGGAATTTACTTGGTTACTTGACTGTTGCTCCTGTGACAAATTAAAAGAGATTTGTCACTGATTTCTGTCAAAAAAAACGAAGATTAAAAAAAGAAAGGAAGGAAAGAGAAAAAGGAGGGGGAGTGGGGAAACAGAGACAGACAGAGAGAAGCACAGAGAGACAGACACACAAAGAGAGGATGAAGGAGAATGGCATCAATGTCGTGGGTTTTTTTTAGCATTTTCTTTTCATTTATTTCAGATTAGTTTTGCAAAGCTAGCTTTTGTGCTTAACCTGTAGTATCCTTTAAATAGTCAGGGCTACAAATGCAGCCCTCCTTTGGTGATTTTACTATCTTGGATTATTATAAGAGCTGCTTATTTACATATTTTGCTCCCAAAAGTGTGTGTGTGTGGGGGGGATACACTATGTACAAAGACAAATTGGTATGATCTTAGAACATCAGACCTTATTCCAAAAAGGGTTAGACAACATATAGCAGTTAAATTCAATGTGTATTTTTTAACAGAGCTCTGTGCAAAGCATGTATTTCAGGTAATATAAAGACAGTTCATATATAGTGCCCGCTATAAAATGCAGACGCTAGTAAAGATGGCAAACTGCATATCAAACATACATTATAATACAAAAATATAAGGAGAAAAGGTAAACATAAAGTTCCTGGGACCCACTGGAAGGATGGGACAACATTGAATTGGAGAAACTGTTAAAGGCACAAGGGTCACAGGGAGGGATACCAAGAGTCAGTGC
>NW_006950132.1:0-868 GCF_000164805.1 Carlito syrichta | reverse complement strand
GTCTATTGTGCTGCCTAGGCTGGTCTCAAACTCCTGGGCTCAAGCAGTCCTCCCACCTTGACCTCCTAAAGTGCTGGGATTACAGGCATGAGCTACCACACCCAACCTTTTCTTTTTTTGAGCTGGAGTCTCACTCTGTCATCCTGGCTGGAGTTGAGTGGCACAATCACTGCTCACTGTAGCCTCGACCTCTGGGGTTCATGCCATCCTTCTGCCTCAGCCTCCTGAGTAGCTGGGACTACAGGTGCACACCACCATGCCTAGCTAACTTTATTTTATTTTTTTCTATAGAGATGAGGTCTATTGTGCTGCCTAGGCTGGTCTCAAACTCCTGGCCTCAAGCATTCTTCCCACCTTGACCTCCTAAAGTGCTGGGATTACAGGCATGAGCTACCACACCCAACCTTTTTTTTTTTGAGCTGGAGTCTTACTCTGTCATCCAGGCTAGAGCGCTGTGGCACACTTATGGCCATCGCAGCCTCAACCTCCTGGGCTCAGGCAATTCTTCCACTGCAGTCTTCCAAGTAGCTGGGACTACAGGTACGTACCACCACCCCAGCTAATTTTTTGACTTATTGTAGAGACAAGATCTTGCTAAGTTGCCCAGGCTGGTCTTGAATCCCTGGGCTCATGCAGACCTCAGGCTTCAACCACTGCGTTTGGCCCTTTTTTTTTTTTTTTTTTAAAGTGGAGACGAGGTCTTGCCTTTTTGCCCAGTCTGGAGTGCAATTATGTAATCATAGGTCACTGCAGCCTCTATTACCTAGGCTCAAGCAATCCTTCTGCCTTAGCCTCCCAAGTAGCTGAGACAACAGGTGTGTGCAACCATGCCCAGCTTACTTTTTAAATTTTTTTGTTTTTGTGGAGA
>NW_006950131.1:0-755 GCF_000164805.1 Carlito syrichta | reverse complement strand
TTTTTGCTTGGTTGTTATGATAACCTTGCCTTGAAGACATATAAACCACCTTCCTTTTTCATCCTTGCCAGTATGAGAACTCAGGTACTGCTTTCCTGGTGCATCTTGTGTAATAAAGTTACACTAAGGGGATTTGTCACACTCTTGGCTCATCCTCTGAACCAATGGCTTGACTTCCATGGACTAGGAGTATGATGGAGAAGCATGGGTGACTGACATCGAATTACAACTTCACAATCTACTTTTGTCCCCCAGTCCACCCTCACCCCTACCAAAGCTTGAGCAAAAATGTTAAGGTGTGACCCATTCAGTCTGACCTGCAACATTTGGTTTCCCATTTCTTTCTCTTCCTTCCTTCCTTTCTTCCTTTCTTCCTTCCTTCCTTCCTTTCTTCCTTCCTTCCTCTCTTTCTTTATCTTTTCTAGTTCATCCTTTGGGAGAGAGACTAATAAACATTAAAATGGTGGCAAAAAAAGCCAGCAATGGAAGGAAAAAGAAAAAAAATAAGAAACCTATGTTTTCAAACTTGACTGGACCTCTCCCCTGCTCTGCTGTCCTTAGTGAACATGACCCTACAGTGGGGATCACAGACTTACCAGCCATATCAATTCCTCACTCCCTAAAACTATTAATCTAAAGAATATTATTGCCTCATATTCCTCTCAGAAATAGAGGCTGTTGGCTTGCAAATCTCTCCCTTCCCCTCACCCTGAAAATCTTCCTCCTACTTTCCAAAGCTAACTCTCCCTCTTGTG
>NW_006950130.1:0-9371 GCF_000164805.1 Carlito syrichta | reverse complement strand
GCTGTTTTGGGCTCTAGTTAACATGCTATAAGTTCACCCATTTAAAGCATAGAATTCAATGATTCCTTGTGTATTCACAGAATGTGCAACCACCTTCATCTAATATTAGAATAATTTTATCATCCATCAAGAAAACATTGCACTCAGTAGCAGCCACTCTTCATCATCTCCCTTTCTCCCTAAGTCTAGACAGCACTAATCCACTTTACGCCTCTATAGGATATGTGGACTATTTATATAAGTGAAATCATATAACTCTATATGATTTGTTGTCTTTTTTTACATGCTTCTGTCACTTAGCATGTTTTCAAGGTTTACCCATGTTTTCTTATAAATCAGGACTTTAGTTCTTTTTTTATAACTGAATAATATTCTATTATATAAACGTGCCAGATTTTGAATCATCATCTGTATTGGAATTATTTCCCTGATCAGTAGGGTTTGGCTGCTTTTACACTGTGATGCCAGAGAGGAATACGTGTGAGTCACAAATGATCCACGTGTTTGGATCTTAGTACCCCTTGACTGTATTGTTACTGTGAGTGGACACAGGTAGCAATCTTAGAAATATATAATCACTAAAGTTTCTGACCTCTCATGAATGAAGGATGATAATACCCAGTAATTCATCAATTCCTGTTGAGGTGGTAGGTGAGGGTGAAGGGTATTTAGAAAGTGTAGTAAAAGAAAGTGTGAAATCTTGAGACAACTGTAATAGTGAAGACTGTGGTGAGACTCTTTAGCTTCTTTCTCCTCAGATTCCCCTTATGACAAAAGGCCATTGTAACTATAGAGAACACAGTTCCCCAACCTTGTGGAGAAATATGTGTATGTAAGTGGTGGATTGCAGTTGCCATGGAAATGTGTCTCAGAGCTCTCCTTCTGCAGGGAGTATAGCTGGCTATCAGCCCTACTTTGTACCCCACTGGATCCACCAGCATGTCCATACTGGGTCCACATTCCTCTAGGCAGTTCTCCCACCCAAAAATGAACATGGCATGAGTATTATCTCAGGTTCTTCCATACAGGATGTGGATTTGAGAGCTTTGGTCCAAGCATTCCTCATCAGCCTGGTTGAACTTCTGTATCATTGGACTACAGTCTAAGACTCTTCCCACACAACCCTCCTCTGTCTCCATCTCATTTCTCAGATATCAGATCTACATTTCAGTCGGAAGCCTCTTCCTGGTTATTGTTTTTTCCTCATTGCTCTTCACAGGATTTTATCCCATTTTATTTCTTGTATATCAAAACATATCTTGGCCAGGTATGGTGGCTCATGTCTGTAATCCCAGCACTTTAGGAGGCTGAGATGAGAGGATTACTTGAGTCCAGGAATTTGAGACCAGCCTGGGAACACAGCAAGATCTCATCTCCACAATAAAAATAAAAAACTTAGCTGGATATGGTAGGGTGCATCTGTCGTCCCAGATACTCAGGAGGTTGAAGCAAGAGGAATGCATAAGTCCATGAGGTCAAGGCTGCAGTGAGTCCATGATCATGCCACTGCACTCCAATGTGGGTGACAGAGTTAGACCTTAATTTTAAAAAAAACTTGGCATCTACTTTCCAGAGTACCCAAATAAAAACACCTTCTTCTCAGAGGCAGTCACATTCAAAGTCTAATGTCTGAGTCTGAGGGTACAGAAAGTCCTAGCCACCTTAGCGCAACTCAGTAGAACTCTCAGAGGGTCATCTTAGTTTTGGGACTCCCCATGGAGTCATCTGAATCTTAGCTATGACTGACTCTTGGTCAAGCTTCGTTTGCTACCCAAAATGCTTTCTTTCATTCTCTCCACAAATGTTTGTGACAAGATCATGTTTAAAATTGTTCCTGCAATTCAGTCCTCTCAGACTCTGATTCCTATGGAACATAACCAGAAATAATGCATACAGTGTCTTAGGAAGTCTTATTTACCATGCATGGGGGTCTGAAGTTGGGAAGGACTTTCATTAGGATGTGAGAGCTAAACCAAGGACTTAAGTCTTATGAATAGGGCTAATCAAGTGTAACCTTGCCTTTCTGACCTTCTTTTTTTGTAAATGGAATGCTCTCTCTTACTACTGCCATTTAGACAGACATAAAGAATAAATAACACATGCCATTGCCAAGTGGATATTATTAATGGGATGTTTCAGAGATACATAAACCTTTCCATGAACAAACTCATTGCAAAGAAAAGAATTTGGAAACCATCTAACACCATATTAAAAAATTAACTCAGAAATGAACCAACAGCTTAAATATATATGTAAAACTATAAAATTCTTAGAAGAAAAACATAGAGAAATATCTTCATTATTCTTGATTTGGCAATAGATTTTTAGATATAACATTGAAAGCATGACCGCCGGGCTCGGTGGTTGAGACTGTAATCCCACACCTTGGGAGGCTGAGGTGAGTGGATTGCCTGAGCCCACGGGTTTGAGACCTGCCTGGGCAACTTGGTGAGACCTCATCTCTACAATAAATCAAAAAATTAGCCGGGTGTGGTACCGCGTGCGTGTAGTTTCAGCTACTTGGAAGGCGGAGGCAGAAGGATCGCCAGAGCCCAGCAGGTCGAGGCTGTGGTGGCTGGGAGTGGCCACTGCACTTCATTCTAGGTGACAGAGTGAGACTCCAACTCCAGAAAAAAAAAAAAAGAAAGCACGACAAGAAAATAAAATAGACATATTGGACTTAATCAAAACTTAAAATTTGTTTGCATCAAAATACCTTATGAAGAAAATGGATCATAGTTACAGGTATAAAAACACATGCAAAAAAAAAAAATAGAACAGAATGCAGAGCCCAGAAAACAATCTGTGGCCAGGTGCAATGACACACTCCTGCAATTCCAGCATTTTGGCAGGTTAAGGAGAGGATTGCTTGAACTTAGGAGTTCAAGACCAGTCTAGGCAACATCTCTACAAAAAATAATAAATAAATAAAAATAAATTATCTGAGCATGATGGCACATATTACTCAGTCCCAGTTACTCACGAGGCTGAGGCGGTAGGATCACTTGAGTCCAAGAGGTCAAAGCTGTAGTGAGCCATGATCATGCCACTGCATTTCAGCCTGATGACAGAGTGCGACCCTGACTCCAAAAAAAAAAAAATCACCTTAAAATGCATTAAGTACTTAAATGTAAGACTAGAAATCATAAAACTACTAGAAGAAAACTTCAATAACATTAATCTAGGCAATGATATGACCCCACAAACCCTCTGCTGGGAATATATTCAGAGGAACTAAAATCACTCTATGAAAAAGATATCTACCCACACATGTTTATTGCAGCATTATTCACAATAAAAAAAACATAGAACCAATCATGCTGCCCAACAAAAGAGGGACTGGATAAAAAATGTGGTACATATACACCATGGAATATTACACAGCCATAAAGAAGGATAGAATTATGAACTTTGTAGCAACTTAGATGGAGTCTATAATACTGAATGTTCTTTCACAGAAATAAAGAGCTGAGTACCACAAGTTCTCACCCATAAGCGGACCTTGAGTAATTACCATAATACTATAAGAAAGGGATTGGCAGTAGGGAAAACTGCCAGGGGAGACAGTGGGATTGGCAGTAGTGGGAAACTGTCAGGGGATTGGGGGCACACCTCATCAACAAGGGTACCTGCATAATGAACATTAACCCTGAATTGCACACCACATCTTTAAAATTAAAAAAAAAAAAAGACAGTAAAGTAATGGCTACCAAAGACTGAAAGGTAAGAGGATTGGGTAAATCTTGGTCAAAGGACACAAACTTTCAGTTACATGGAAGAAATAATTTGAAGAGATTTATTATATATTGCAAAGAGTATAGGTAAAAATAATAAACTGTATACTTCAAAATATGAAAAGATAACATACAGAATGGGTGAATATTTGCTAAACATTTATCTTTTAAGGGTTTAATATTCAGAATATATATAAAACTCTTAAAGAAGCAAAAGTACAAGCAACACAATTACAAAATGAGCAAAGACTTGAAAAGACATTTCTACACAGAAGATACACAAATTATCAATAAGTACATGAAAGGATGTTCAATTAGTCATTAGAGAAATGCGTATTAAAAGAACAATGTGATACCACTTCATACCTATGATTCTTTTAAAAAGTAAAGTACGTTTTGGCGAAGTATGAAGATATTAAAAACTCTCATATGTTTTGCTGGAAATTTAATGTGCCAAGCTTCTATAAAACTCATTTTGGTACTTCCCTCAAAAAGTTAAGCATACAATTACCACATAATACAGCAGTTCTGCTGTTAGGTATGTTTCCCAAATAATTGAAAATAAGTATCAAATAGATTTGCAAGCATGTTCACGGCAATACAATTCTCAATAGTCCAAAAATGGAAATAACTAAAATGGCCATCAATGGATAAAGGGATACAAACTTGCAGTTTACACATACACTGGAATATTATTCTGCCATTAAAAGAAAAGGAGTACATTAACATTAACCAATAAAACAGCCAAGAGGAAGGAGAGAATGAAGAAAAAAAGATAAGAAGGAATGACAGAAGGCAATAAGGATGGAAGTCTAAATGCAAAGATCAGAAGAAATAAAGCAACATCTTAAAGTTATTTTAGGCAGGAAGTATATCAATATGTCACATAAAAAAATCAGGTTTCAAATGTAGATTCCAGCTTTCATGTTGGAAAATCACATAGTGTGGTTACAAAAGAGCAGGACAGCAAAATTAGAAGTGTGAACTCACGGTTAGATTCCAGGTTGTAGCCTATCTCTACTCAATCTCTTCCTTTGAGAAGTGGGGTAGATAAGAAAAACACCTAGGGGAATTGAGGACAAGTGGAAACCCACACTTCACCTATACACAGACCACTTATGTGCCTAAACCTGACCTGTACCCCACGTTTTAAAAGAAAATAAAGAAAATAGGGAAAAAGGAAAAAATATCTTTAAAATGTTTTTAAAATTAACCAAAGTCACACAAATAAAGCTTCCAGCAGAGTATATAGAAAACACTTTGCTTTGACGCTTGTATAATTTTCATTGCATTTCCTCCAGGGATAACAAGAACACAATTGAATTAAAGTGAAGAACAGTAAAATGCAATAGGGTAATTTGTGAAAAAAACATGTCAGCACCTGACATGAAAAATGCTTTAAACGTCAAGTTTGAAATCTCAGGAATGACTGTAAGACAACTGACCAAAGAGGAAATATTAAAGGCAATGTACAAAAGGAAAAGGCAAAAAGAAATTACTGAGAGAGTTGTAGAGAAACAAATATAGAAACAAATAATAGTCAAGTCATGGGTGCTTTGGAAATAGAAAAATGAAGTATGTCTTTTAGAAGAGAAAAAAGAGCCAAGATATTTAAAGTCAAAATATGGTCTTAGGTACCACAATGTCCACTTAGTTCTGAACCAGGGCTTCACTGTGGTCAGAAGGCTGATTTTCTGAGGAGTCTTCTGAGGGCCCCCTTTACATCCTTGTTCCTCAGGCTGTAGATGAAGGGGTTCAGTATGGGGGTGACCACAGTGTACAGCACTGAGGCAATGCAGCTTCTCTGAGAAGAATGGATCACAGCATAGCTGAGACTTGTGCCATAGTACAAGAAGACCACACAGAGATGAGATCCACAGGTAGAAAATGCTTTATACTTGCCTGTAGTGGAGGACATCCTCATTAAAGAGGAGACAATCTCAGAGTAAGAGAAAAGGATCCTGGTGACAGGAAACACATCCAGTACAGCAGTGGACATATACAAGACAATGTTATTGATGAAAGTATCAGAGCTGGCTACCTTGAGGAGCTGAGGCAGGTCACAGAAGAAATGTGAAATTTCAGTACCTTTAGAGAAGGTCAGCCTCAGTACCAGTAGAAGATGAAGCAGGGAGACCCAGAAAATTATGAACCATGACATCAGAACCAGGAGGACACGGATGCAGGGGTTTATGATGACTGTGTAGTGTAAGGGGTGGCAGATGGCCACAAACCAGTCATGGGCCATCACAGTCAGCAGAAAATTATCCATTCCAGCAAAAATCATAAAAAAATATACCTGAGTGAGGCACCCTCTGTAGGAGATATCTGCTGTGTGTCTGGATGTTCACAGCATCTTGGGGAATATGGTAGAGGTGAAACAGATGTCCACAAAGGACAGGATGGAGAGGAAGAAGTACATGGGAGTGTGGAGGTGGAAGTCAGAGCTGACAACCAGAATGATGAGCAGGTTTCCAAGTATGGTGACTAGATACATGAAAAAGAACAGCCCATGGAGAAAGGGCTGTAGTTGTGGATCATCTGAGAATCCCAAAAGAAGGAATTCTGATGATTCTGTGTGGTTTTCTGCTTCCATGTCATTGCTATGTCTATGGGAAATAGAGATAAAGGCAACTTTTTTTTCAAAAAAAGATTTTTGAAAAGTTGAGTGTACAATTCAGGATTAGGTACAGAAGTGATCATCGTATAGTTGAAGTTTGAGCCTCCTTTTGGTCCCCACTTCACCTGGTTTGAGACCAGTTACCCTTATTGATGTTATGTGTCCCTCCCTCCCCTGGCAGTGTCACAGTGCTGCCAATCCTAAAGGAAATTTTAATGAATAGTCTCTTGATAATTCAGCTAATTACCACTTACAATACCACCCTAGATGACTAGCTTTTGACTCTCTATAGATTTTTTTCAGAGACTATGATTCATTCAGCCAAGTGGCAGCCTGATTTTGTTTTAAATGTATGTAGTTATTCGGATATTTTTAAAAGTCTTTAATTTAGCAGAAATCTCTCTCTGTACTCTACTCACTCTTTTTAATACTCCTATTTTATCTGTGAACTTAAACCAACTTCTACTTTAATGAGGAAATTGAACTTTCCAAAATAATTACTCTGAGCCTTCCAAAATAATGACATTTTAGATACTTCCCCTTATAATTTCCATGTTTTTTCATTCTAATAGTCTACAAGATATGGATTTTCAACTCAGCCTTTATTCTATGACCCAATACTTTGTAGTAATATGACAGCTAGTGCCTTATTTATTTCTTTCAAAAGTGTAATTATTGCTGTTACTTCTTTTTGAGGTTTTAAATATGCTATTATGAGATCTAGAAAAGATGATGCAGAAATATGGAAGCAAAAAGAGCTCGAGTAAGTAAAGCAATCCTCAGTAAAAAGAACAAATATGGAGTATTCACACTTCCAGACTTCACGCATTTTTACAAAGCTGTAGTAATCAAGACATTATAGAATAGGTATGGAAACAGACACATATACCAATGGAACAGGACAGACAATCTGAAAACAAAACCATGGACATTCAACCAACTCATCTTTGACAAAGCCAACAAAAACAAACATTGAAGAAAGGAAACTATATGTAGTTAATGGTGTTGGAAAGAACTGGCTAAGCACATGCAGAAGAATGAAACTGGACTCCTACTTATTGCCATATAAAGAAATTAACTCAAAATGGGTCAAGGACTTAAATGTAGAGCATCAAAACTATAAGAATCATGGAAGAAAACTTAGGGAACACCCTCCTGGACATTGGAATAGGCAATTAATTCATGACCAAGTCTTCAGAACCAAATGAAGCAAAGACTGACAGGTGGACCTTATTAAACTAAAAAGAGTTTTCACAGCAAAACAAACCAACAAGAGAGTAAAGAGTCAACCCATGGAATGGGTAAAACAATATATTTGCAAGCTCTGCATCAGACCAAGGCCTAACATTAAGGATCTACAAGGAGCTCAGATGAATCAACAGGAAAAACAAGCAAGCAAACAACCTCATCAAACAGTGGGCAAAGAAAATGAACAGACACTTCTCAAAGGAAGACATTCAAGCAGCCAGCAGACATCTGAAAAAATGCTCAGCCTCACCAATCATCAGAGATATGCAAATCAAAATTACAATGAGATACCACCTAACATCAGTAAGTATGACTATCATTAAAAAGTAAAACAAGCTGGGCTCGGAGGCTCAGCCTGTAATCCCGCACCTTGGTAGGCTGAGGTGAGGGGATTGCCTGAGCCCACGGGTTCGAGACCCCTGGGCAACTTGGCGAGACCTCATCTCTGCAATAAATCAAAAAAATTAGCTGGGTGTGGTAGCGCGCACCTGTAGTTCCAGCTATTTGGAAGGCTGAGGTGGAAGGATCACTGGAACCCAGCTGGTCAAGGCTGCAGTGGCCAGGAGCGGCCACTGCACTCCAATCTGGGTGATGGAGTGAGACTCCAACTCAAAAAAAAAAGCAAAACAAACAAACAAGCAAACAAAAACTCAGATGTTGGAAAGGCTGTGGAGAAAAGGGATCTGCAAAGCAGTGTGGCATTTTCTCAAAGAACTACAAATTGAGCTCCCATATGATCCAACAATCCCATTTCTGGGAATATACCTAGAGGAAAATAAATTGTTCTGCCAAAAAGACACCTGCACACATATGTTCACTGCAGCACTTGTCACAACAGCAAAAACATGGAACCAACCCAATAGCCAATCACAAGGGGACTGGATATAGAAAATGTGATAGATATACATGATGGAATACTATACAGCCATAGGCAGGAACAAAATCATGTCCCTTGCAGCAATATGGATGCAACTGAAGACCATTATTCTAAATAAACTATAACAACAACAACAAAAAAACCCAAATGGAGTACTGCATGTTCTCACCCATGAGCAGGCTCTAATCACTGGACACATGGGTACACAGGTGGGAACAACAGATGCTGGACACTGTGAAAAGAGGGAGAGCCAGGCTCGGTGGCTCAGCCTGTAATCCCGTGCCTTTGGGAGGCTGAGGTGAGTGGATTGCCTGAGCCCGTGGGTTCCAGACCCGCCTGGGCAGGTGAGACCTCATCTCTACAATAAATCAAAAAAATTAGCCGGGCGTGGTAGCGTGCGCCTGTAGTTCCAGCTACTTTGAAGGCTGAGGCAGAAGGATCTCCAGAGCCCAGCAGGTCGAGGTTGCAGTGACCGGGAGCGGCCACTGCACTCCAGTCTGGGTGACAGTGAGACTCCAACTCAAAAAAAAGAAAAAAGGAGGGAAGAAGAGAGGATGGATAAGGGACACACAGCCACACACTGAGTACCAGGTCCACTATTGGGGAAAAGAGGGCTCAAATTTGACTTATGTAGTAAGTCCTCACATGTACAACACAACTCTAAAGTAAAATTTTAAAAAATAACCAGGTGTAGTGGTTTATGCCTGTAATATCAACATTTTGGGAGGTCAAAGTGAGAAGATTACCTGAGCCCAGGTGTTCAAGACAAGCCTGAGCAACGTGGCAAGACTTCATTTATATAATGAATCAAAAAAATTAGCTAGATGTGGTGATGCACGCCTGTAGTCTCAGCTACTTGGAAGGTTGAGGTACAAGGATCACCTGAGCCCAG